>NW_021940682.1:15007622-15132316 GCF_001715985.3 Manacus vitellinus
GGCAGCGCAGCTGTGCGAACACCGTGGCTCCCGGGGCAGCCCCTCCGCCGGCTCCGCTCCCCCCGCCGCCGAGCATGGTGTGAAGCTCCCAGCTTTCCCAGTGGACCAGGGAGGAATTTTCTGGCAAAACGCGGTTCACGTTAACAAATGTCGGTTTGTTAAACGTCATGCTTTAACCACTGTGAAGCCCAGTGGTGTGCTGGTAACTAAAAGCCTGAGTCACCGCTCCTTTGCTGCGTATGCCAGGTGGGAGAATTCTCAGCTGGGAAATTGTATAGCGGTAAGGTCTTTGCCTATGGGCAGCTTGCCCTGGCAGTGTTACAGGAAGGTTTCCATGACCAATCATGGAAATTCTGGTCAAAGGAAGAGGGAAGGCAAAATAAGAGACCCTGTGAGCAGCTGTCGGCAGATATTGTCCTCTGTGCTCACATCAGAGTGCTTGGCCGACACTCAGAGAAACAATGAGGATCCCAAAGACCAGGAAAAGAAGATTGTGAAAATGAATTCTCAAGCTTTATCCCTAGCGTGGTCCTGAAGTGCAGCAGCAGAACTAAAAGAAAGTTTGTTTCTGAATGAATTGTTCTTGACCTTCTTAGTCATTGGACTCAATGTAGTGAGTCAAGGCTGACAGAGTACGACCATCTGCACTTGAATTCCCAGAGAATGGTTTGATGCTGTTTGACAATCCAACCCCTTATATCTACCAAAAGGAGGGAAGTTTGTTGTGACAGTATCAATCACAACATCGTACGTATAACTCAGCACCCCTCAGATTACATTCATGTTTGCCCCAGCATCTTTGGTGTACTTTACAAGTGCAGTTATTTTCTTTGGGTCTTCTTTTTCAGATTCTTTTCTTCAAAGCCAAATCTGTAGCTGAGTCAGATTTGGAAAAGGAATTGCTTTTGTACTCTGAAATAAACACGAGAGAGGTGCAGATGTACAGAAAACAAACTCTTGCATGTAGTTTCTTTCACCTGATCTCCTTAGAAGTTAGCTTCAAATTTTTAGGAAAGGCAAATCGCCTCTTGCCTATGAGTTTTCCAGGTGGTGCAGCTGTTTCTGCCAAAGAAAAGGCTACTTCGGACCAGAGAGCAGCCTCCTATCAAACTAGGATCATAGACTGGGTTTGAGCTCCTCTGAGAGGTTACAGTTCTCCTTGCCCAGTGTTGTAGTATGGGCTGCCATATGGCATGGCATCAGGTATGATACTCTTTAGAGACAATATCTGTCTTTCTGTTGCCTCTCTTTTCCCATCTCAAATTCATATAAAAACCTTTCCTTAACATCTGAGAATGAAGGGAATTGGAACATTTACTCCATAATTCCCCACAGAAGAAGCCTTTGAACTTTCTATTTTTGTTCTTTATGACATCAGCACAAATGTGTCCTGGACAAGTCCTGATAAGATCCTTAAGAGGAACACTTTGTGCTTTGTGTGCTGCATAGTGGTCCACAGACTCACATAGACACTGGCAGAGCTAGGTAGAAAACTCATGTCTTAGAATATCACATCTGTTTCTTTTTGTACCTTGAAATTATCACCCCTATAGTCATACAATCATAGAATCATCGAAACTTGAAGCTGAGCTCACAACTAAGCTCATGTCAAGCGTGTCATGTCTTTATCTAAAACTGAATTCAGTTTTGTTGCCAAATTCATCTCCTTTCCTTGGCTGCTCTGTAATCAAGTCAAGCTTCCTCTTATCTTGACACCTTCTACCTGCTTGAATCACACTGAAATCCTTTGTGTCATGGTGCCTAATCCTACAGATATAGCACATTGTCTTTCACGACTACCCAAAGGAGTTTTGTGAAGAACAAGTAGATCCATCTGAGTATATTTCGTATACTCTGACTGGTGTTGCTTCTGTACAGTTTAAAGCTGTGTTGAGTGTATGAGGTCATATAATGAAAGAGTGTCACATTACCTTGTGCAGCAGGACGCAGCATTTGGAAGCAAATGAGCCAAGGTCTGTCTTTTTGCTTGAAGTGACAGCCTTTTCAGAAGCCCTTTTGGACTACCAAAATCCAGATACAGGACCTAATCTGAGAGAAAAATAACTGTTCTCTTCCCTGTGGCCCACACCTCTTCCAAACAAAAGCACCCAGCTTTGATATGCATAAGCTAGGGCTTAAAAATTTGATTCTCAGCCACACTTTTTTTCCTTCATGAGGTTGATGGGCCTTTCAGTTACTCTCCTGAGCAAGCATAAATTGCATTTGTTCTTATAACTTCCATGTAAGTATGTGGCTTACAGGAATAAGGCTGCAACCACGATATACAGTACTTTATAGTATTGTATATGGTAGTTATTTTTTGTTTCCTGTTTGAGAGTGAGATGATTGCATTCATCCAGGCACTGATAAGAAGGACAGAGTGGGGAAGCAGAGTGACACACCAGTAGGGAAATAAGTCATAGAAACATATAATGGTTTGGGTTAGAAGGTACCTTTAAAGATCATCTAGTTCAACTCCCCTGCCATGGACAGAGACACTTTCCACTAGATCAGGTTGTTCAAAGCCTCATTCAATCTGTTCTTGAACACTTCTAATGCTAGTGCATCCCTAGCTTCTCTGGGAAACCTCTTTCAGTGTCTCTCTACCCCCATTGTAAAAAATGCCTTCCTCGTATCTAATATGAATCTACCCTCCTTCAGTTTAAAACTGCTTCCCCTTGTCACTACAAACCCTGGCAAAAAGTCTTCCTCCATCTTTCATATCAGCCCCCTTTATATACTGAAAGGTTGCTATTAGGTCTCCCTGGAGCCTTCTCTTCTCCAGGCTGAACAGCCCTGCAGAGAAGGACTGTGCTAAATAGTACTAAATAGTTTGGGTCCCTGTATGGACCCTTGAGGGACACCACTCATGAGAGGATCGGGACACATTACAAGCACACCACTCGCATACCTGGTGCCACTTTTGCTCTTTTCTCCATTTGCTGCAGGCTCATTCCAATGAGAACAGCCTAACAGGAAACAACTCTGACAAATATGAGCCTTGGTTTACATAGCAATTTGTAGCCAAACCTTTACTATCCAGAATTCTTGGTAGCCATCCATGGTCTCCTACCAGGCTATTCTCCAAGCAGAAGAACCCTGCACTTGGCCAGCTCTGACACCAGTGAGTGTAGTGCATCTCAACAGTTGCTCCAATAAAAAGATCTGGTTGAGCCCCTCTGGTTTCCTGCGAGACTTATCCTCCCATACAGCTTTAAAGTTAGTATTTAAGGATCACTTGCTGAGATGAGAATGAGTTTGCTGCTGTAAACAGGGGACCATGGCTGGCAGTCATGCCACATGGATTTAGGCATGATGTCTTTAAAGAGGCAAAGCGAGGCCACAAGAACAGCAGTGTCTCCTCTTTGTATGCTCTTTAAGAGGGAGAAATGAAACAGAGTGAATATGAAGCAGGGAATATAAATGGCAGCAAAACTTCCCCAGGAAAACTAGCCTCCCTCCAAGCCCCAAACCACCAAAGAAGGAAACAAAGCCCGTGTGGCAGGAATTGGGTAACTGTTGCTGATCGGGATGAAGCCCAGCCTTTGAGCAGCAAAAGGAGTTCATTTTGACTGATTTCCATGGATATCTGCTTCTACCACATCTGCTGTGGGGAATTACAGTTTGAAGGCTTAGCACTTTAAATAGATCACAGCTATTGCCACAAAAGGCATTAATAAAAGGGGCTCATACTTCAGCTGATGAATAGTTGCAGAGCTGATTTCTGACTTTGTACTGCATCATGAGCAGAAAGAAATCACTGGTCCTAACCCTGTGGCAAAGAATTTGCTGTATGAATCCAGGTCTTTGAAAGGTCTCACACCCACTGAAATTAATGAGTATTGAGAGGTGGTGTACCTTTGGGGTTCCAGAACAAAACATTTAATTCTGTGTACTAACTACAGGCTTTGTGCTGTACATACATACACACCCACACACATGCGCTCTCATCACAGACTTAATTGTAGGCAAGCGTTTCCAACAGGAGTGAAATTAAATGCCCAAAGAAAGGTTATTCTTTAAATTTATTTCTAAGATGTTATGCCCTCAAGATACAAGTGATGTGTGTTCAATCTCTTCTCTCTCTCTCAATAGACACCCTCTAGTATGTATTATCTCTTATCTCGCCAGCACCAGTACTTGAAAGCATGATGTACTCTGGAGCACCTACTCTGTTTTGGTCTATTTCTAATGTTGAGAGGCTCTAACACACTTTTCTTCACAGATATAATTAACCCCTTTACTGAGGCGGATGCAGCGTTGTCCATCTCCAACCTGACCATAGATGGAAAGAAAAAGCATTGCTTCCATTTCTGTCTATTTTTTTTGCACTGTATGTTGCCAGAAGTATTGGAACTGAAGACATCCCGTCTAGGAACCACTATGTGTATGAACAGGGATGTGATGAAGTCAGGAGAGGAAATGTTTCTTACCATCATACATGAAATCTCTAATTTCCTTCCAGTCAGGCACAGATGCAAGGTCTCCTCAGAGCAATGAGGAGAGAAAATCTTCTTTCTCCTCTTGCACTCACTCCTATTGTGGGTAGGTCCAGATGTTACTGTCAGTGTGGTGGGAGGGGATGTTGCGAGCATAGCTCGCAGGAAAAACAACTCCAAACTCTCGGAACAACACATAGCAGGCTGTCACATAGCCTGTTGTTCCCAAGCAGACACTTCTTGCTTCGCAGTATGTCATTTTATGCCAGTTGTAGAAATATTTTCTCCCTTCTCTCTCCATTTTCAATTGTTCAAAGACAATCTTTTTGGGAAGGAGTGGTCCCATTAAGACAGTAACAGCCTCAAAGGTGTATGAAGGCTTTTAGACAGTCCTGGTTGCTGGAGTAGAATATGAAGCCTGAGCCACTTGCCCAGGACTCCAGCACACCACTAGAGAGTTTGGTGGTTTAAAAGGATTCAGCTGGCTGTGTGTTGAGGGAGGAGGGCTAGCTAAGTGCAGCTAGTATGAAATCCAGCTCTGGCATTTTTTAGTTTTTTTTAAAGCCTACTGCTTTAGAGCCTAGCACACAAGTCAGGCAGGGATCCATCACCAAAACCTGGTCTCCTGAAGGCAAGGCCTTTCCAAAACAGAGTGCAAGACACAGCTCATTTTTAAAAGACCAAAATATTATGAGCTGAGTGATCTATGAGATAAGAGGCATGCACCTCAGCCTTGTTCACTAACCATGCTGTTGGATGAAAGTATCTGGAACAGCACTTTTTGGAGGCCAGATGTAGGCAAAATATGACTGGTTTCTGCCAGAGTAGGCAGAGCAAGGTCACTTCTGTGGATTATAAATTAAGCTAGACAGATGCACACTGAATGGCTTAGACGCACCCAAGCTTGAGGAAAATCAGGGCATCGCAGAGGCTAAATGTTAGAAATCAAGGAGGGGGTTACAGATGAAAATGTAAGCATGTAAATAGTTACACAGGAGGATTTGAGATTCATACACTTGGATTTAGGGACCTCACTTCTGTCAGTGACCTGTTTTAGATGTTCATGTCCTTTATTATCTCAGTCTGGGATTCTTTTTCTTTGAAAGTGAGAAGATTAGCAGTGTCCCAAGTGATACCAAGAGAACATTAATCTCCAGAGAACTTCATTCCAAGTTCAGCCCAAAAGTCACTACACTGCTTCTCTTTGTATGCAGCATCTGTAAGCTATCTGGGTATTTACACCACACATCATTTCAACTGCATGTCTACATCCAGGATGTCCTTTGACAGCTGCTAAAATGCCACTACATCAGAGCAAGAACTGCTTACTGGAAGATGGCACAACTTCACACTACACAAAAAGATCACTGTCATGCAGTCAGCAGCTTGGCCTAGTGGACAACTGAATGAAGAAAGAGTGAAACAATGTGCTGGTGGCTGACTCTGCCTCAGTTTACCGTCTGTAAAATGGGGCTAATTGCACAGTACTGTAGATGGAAAGCACAGATAGGCCTCTAAGGTCTAGGCTAAAAACAGTATAGCAAATAACTCAGGCATATTGTAAGAAGGGTGCTGTTTCAGTATTTTATAGACTGAGAGTTTTAAACGGGATGAAAGAGAGGTCTTAATTACCATTAGAAATTAGAACAGAACTCTCCCCAGATGACACTCACAGTCAACAAGTTTTTGATCTAAAACAGACAAGGAAGCTACAGCACAGCTGAACTTGAAAAACCATAGTAGGAAATATGTTAAGGATTATTTTCTAATTGCTCTTGTTGTTATGAGCTAGCAATTTGTGACAGTTACAAAGAACTCCATTTCAGGATAGGGGATTTTGACTGGAAAGAAAAAAATTGATGACTTTATGCACTGAGGGATCATTTCAGCTGTAAAGGGAACATAGCAAAAGACAAAGGGACAGCAGCTTAAACGTGACATGCTAAAATTAGCTGGGGAATTAGCTGGGTTAGCAATACATGCTATTACCAAGACAAAACCAAAATGTACAAAAAGTTTCTTTCTCATGATTTATGGGCCAGCTTTGTGAAAGCATCATATCCGTAGTGCTTGCACCACCATGAGTAAACTCCATCTTTCTTCCCATACAAAAGCACACCACTTACCAGCTGGAGTTAAGAAACTCCCTCCATCACATTACAG
This sequence comes from Manacus vitellinus, assembly GCF_001715985.3. Lineage (NCBI taxonomy): Eukaryota > Metazoa > Chordata > Aves > Passeriformes > Pipridae > Manacus > Manacus vitellinus. Next base: position 15,014,225 of record NW_021940682.1, read on the forward strand.
CAGAGTGACTGTCAGAATGATGCTGTTGCTCTTCAAAAGGCACTAATAGCAGTAAAAAGCCTTTGAGGGGAGACAGTTGTGTCTCCATTTCCCACCTGTATTTCATTTTTCATTCTCCCTTACCAACCCCACAGATCCACCTGCCCTGAAAAAGAGGAGTAGCTGCAAGTGTGGCACATGGCACGCCCTGCCTGCTTTTCCTGCATCTCTGTACAGCTTGTCTGAGCATGCCTGCTACAAACTCTTTTTTCAGTGAAGGCTCTCCCACAGACTCTGCAGGGACACCATATGGCTGGTTTAGACAAAACTCTGTGGTATTTTTTCTCCTTTCTCCCCAGCCAACTCACAGTTAATCCATGACATCCCTCAAAGGGCACCAGACTATTCATCCAGCTGCAAAGTGAGTGAAAAAACACAGACTCACTTTGACACTGTATCAGCTAACTCTCCAGATAACCCAAAAGCTCACCAAGACGACAAGCCTGATGTCATGCAAGCCCTGGGCAGAGCAATCCCAGATCCTGGTGAGAGTATCAGCTCCAGGAATTTTCCACCCCTTTGGTGAGAGCTCAGACACTGGAATCGAGCTTGCATGAGGAAACATAGGCATGTTAAGGGAGGACAGAAGATAGAAAACCATAACAAAAGCACCATTAATAGAATACACTGGGAAGTAACAGGAGGTCCAAGCTAAGCACAGAGACATAGAGAACTAAGTGCTAATAATACAGAGGGTCTTCCACCCAAAGCTATTCTGTCACTTGAACATTTGAACCTGCTTTAAGGACAATCTAAAATAAGATTGGGCACCCAGCAGCTGCATTCATACCAAGCTTTCCTTGGAGAAAAGAAATGGGAAAGAGGGATATTTTTCTTTAAGCTCTCCTCCAGACATAAGGCTGCGACTAGGGTGTATACACCAGTATCAGCTTTAAAGTAGCCTTATTGGATATCAATAATAGCATAGCTACAGCCTCCTTCTCAGCCTTACAGCCTGAGGAAATTCACAAATTCCTGGACACGAATATCTGTGTTGTACTCATTTTTAATACCTGAGGCAGTTAAGCGGAAAACTGTTTTGGGGTCATGTCTACTGCTGGATTGCAGAGTAGCCATACCAGCGACAGCCTCCTCTCAGCAGCTCTGGGCAAATCCAGTAAACCAGCCTCACAGCCCCACAATATGTATCCAAGCCAGTGTTTAAATGAAGTGAAATAGTCTCATATCCAGGCTGTCCCCCCTCGCATTTACATGGGCATAACCCAAATGACCATTTGGCCAGCTCAGGGTAGCTGAACTGCTGTTTCTCTCAGCATGAGATGCCTTTCTTGGGGCATAGAGGGAGGAATGGAGACTCCAATACCCTCCCCATCCCAAATACATATTGCCTTTTCCACAAAAACTACCAGCTATGCTGCTATGCCCCATGCCAGGGCTTGCTTGCCTGCCTTGCCAAAGAGAGCCCCAGACCTGCCTGTCTGACATGGCTTGTCACAGGTAGTCACCACAGGGCTGGGGGGAAAGGTGGGAGCAGCTGGTTTCATTTATTTATTTATGGAGTGAAAAGCCAAACTGGGAAAGGACTTTGGTACAGTGCAGCCAAGTGACTATTAAGTACTGCTTTAAAAAGCCGCAAGGTCACCTTTACTGACATTTGGATAAGGATTTTATAGAAGTCACAGGACTGGGAGATGGACTTGTTGTGCCTATGATCACAGGGGAGAGAGGGATTTACGTGCTGGTCAAGAATGCTGCATTGTTGTGACTCATGTTCATAAATGCTCATTTATTAGCCTGTTGGATAAAAGAGGTCAATTGGAATTTCTTTTTTCACTTACTGTAGTTCCAGGTGACTTCTGGACTCTGTTGGCACACCTTCATGAAATTTAACAGCCCCCTACCTACCGATACTCTCCAGGTGTCATGTCCTTGCATAGTCTGTCTCCTCACTTGGTTAGACCTTAGCCATTTCAAGTCTGTACTTTTTTTGAGCATGATGTGAGAATTCATATATATCATCCTCTCAAAGGAAGAACCAGCACACAGGAATGCTGGAATCTGAAGGATTTGGACAGATGGGCTTTGCTATAATGTGTGTTTTGAAGCTGGTGGTTGTATATAGATGTCTGTGTCTGTGTCTCTGTGTGTGTGTGTGTGTCTCTGTGTGTGTATGTGTGTGTGTGTGCGCTTAGAAGCAGAAGAGACTCTAGTTGTTAAGCCCTGCACAGCCTGAACAAGCAAGGATGCAGCCTTGAGCAAACCTGAGAAGAACGAGTCCAAGAAGAAGAGGATATGTTCTGATGCCATGCACCTTCTGAAAAAAATATTATTGGCAAGCATGTCTACGTCAAAGAAACACCTGGTTCCACCATTTCTTCTCCTCAGTGGCATAACATACAGGATAGGTCTTGGCCAGCTGGTAGAAAACATAAGGATCATGGCAAAAATAATCCTCATCTGAAAGCATGTGGTATAGGTGTGCATTTGAGTCTCCTTATTAAATTGATGTTATATAGACATTACATCCTTAAGGCACTGTCTGTGCTTCAGTTTCCAGAAACCAGACTTACCTGTTCAGTGACTATGACTTGGACTGAAAACTTCCCTGCCCTTTTCTCACGTTAGCCCTGCAGGGAGGTGCAAACACGAAGAATGTCAGAAACTTCATACTAATTTGCTAAATATTTAACATAATTCGTCATTGGAGCCCTGTCCCTTTCACCCATTGAGGTGACCAAGAGACAGATCACAGGACTTGTTCTGTGATGCCACCTGATGTTGGAAGGTGTATTGGAGTCAGGCAGGATCTGCAGGCAGAAGGAAAGAGAAGGGGAACAGTCAGCACAGGCTGCAGTGCTGTTGTACCTTGGCTGGGGCTGACTGGATCACTTGCACAGCGTCTGGGAAGTGAGGGCCTGCTCCCTGCATCTGAGATCCTGACAAGTGGCCAGTGTCTTACACCAAAGCCCAAGAGAGGGCAGTGGCTCGGTGCCATGGTGAGTTGTGCCATGGAATGGAAACCTCGACAGTGAGAGCAGCCTGACCTGGCTGCAGTCAGCATGTACGTGCTGGAGCAAGGAGGCTGGCAGCCACACCATCCACATCCCATCGAGCGACCCGAAATGTGCATGTGACACCACACGGTGCTAACGGGGAGGGGGCCTGAGTCCAAGTCCCTGGGACCCATCCACCTTACGTAAAGCTATTCCTGGAAAGGAGGCAGGAAAATGTCTGGGCTTACGCTGATATGGTTTATCTCCACTGAAGAACTTTGTCCCATATATGAATCAGAAAAACTCCACATGCTATCAGCACAGTAGAACAACAAAGATTCTGAATCAATATAGCATGGAGATAAAAAATCCTTTCCCTATCATCCTCTTTGCTCTAGGAAACTTGCCCTGTTCCTGAAGCAGAGGCCATTGCAGGAGCTTTATAGACCCACTGTGTAGGAATTACTGCCCTTTCACTGCAGTTATGTCAGGACTCAGCCAAGAGCATAATCAGTATCCAGAGTAGCAAAGGTTTGACATTGATTTCACCATAAGCATCCCAGCCCACCGAGCCTGCTGGATATAGCTCCACTGTCATTGGTGTTTGAACTTGCTGGTTCATCTCAGCTTGTCTGTCTTCACTGAGACATAGACACAACCAGAAAACCTCCATCAGATCCCACAGATGTGGGGTGGACTTAAGGATGGTCTCTAGTGCACTGACACAGTGGGGTAAGGCAGGCAGAGAGAAGGGGCAGTGCTCCCAGTGGACTGACATTTAGTCCATGTACCTAATAAAGGGTAGCTAGGCACAACATACATGCAAACACTCCCTCCTCCACCACAGTGCCCTACATAAAAATACCTGGATAACTCTAGTCCCACTCAGACTGACAGAGGCAGCTGCTGTAGCAGAGTTTTTAATCCTAAAGCAGAGTCTGTTGTCATTGGCAGGAAATCTTATTGTGTTGGACAGGCAATCCTAGGCCTTAATTAAATACATCGCCCTCCCCACAGAACCAGACAGACCAGACTGGAATCAGACGAAGCATGTTGCTTAATCCAGGGACCACCTGGCTGTAACTTCATCTGGGTGACAGTACGTGCTTTTGTGACCCTCTCTGAAAGGCTGAAACCCCAAGCAAGCTCCCAGAGGTAAAGTGAGGATTTATAAACAGCAAGAAACCAGAGATGCACTCTCCTGGGAAGGAATTTATTATTCCTTCTCCTTTTAGAGACTGAAATTTTGTAGCCTTTTCCCTGACCAAAGACACAGCAGTTCATGCTGGTTCAGGATTGATTTCTAAGGGAGCTGGTGGCTCCTCCTCTGTCTCCACTGCACAGACTATAGTAGGGGGTACTTTGAACCAGATCCCGCCAGTAGCCCCTGTTACCGAGCACCTCTTTTTTTTTTTTTTCTGGTGCTTGCCCTCACACTGTCTCAGTGAGATAAGGCACAATACTTTATCCACACAAAGAAGAGCAGCCACGTCACCTCCACACATTTCCCCTAACCACAACCCAGTGATATCAAGATGGGGAGAGGGCAACCGGCAGAGGGAGGCATCTTGCCACTCTCTCTGTCCTTTAAGTCCACCACAGGACGTGGGTGTGCATCTGTAAACAGAGTGCAGCATGCACTGCAGAGGCACCTGAGCAAAAATTCAAAACGCTACAGAGACCAGAGGTTGAGTCTCAAGAGCACATGCTGGTGTTGCAGCCTCCCTCCTGAGCTAATCGGTCCTTTCCAGTGTCTGGAGGGAGCAATGCACTGTGCTGCTGCTGGAAGCTGAAGCTGCTTGCACATGCCACCTCCCCATAAATAAACGAAGGACTCTGCCTCACCACATCCCCCCAGCAGTGGCCACAGCCTTCAGTCAGGGAGCACTTCTCAGCCTAAGCTGCTCTTTTGAGCTGTGAGGTCCGGTAACCAGGTCAGGTCCCCGTGGTGACATCTGAGTGCTCTGAGCCCCCGGCTGAGACAGATGCCATGTGCTGCTGAGGTCATGGACTGACAGTGCAGGATGCAGCACAGCCAAATAAGTAGGCAAAACCCCTTTCCACTTTCTCCTTCTCCCCCACTTCTCACTAGAGCGTTTGTAAAGCCAGGAGCAAACACACAACACCGGTGCAGGGATTTTTATTTTCTGAGAAACACATACTTTACTTCCCAGTGCAACAGACCTTCAGATACATAGTGGCGGCCGCCAGAAACGTACAGATCACAGGCAGTACTGCTCTTTATAGTTTTGCTAATGCAAGTTTAACACCTAAACCCTCCAAGAGCTGGCAGGCCCTGGAGACTGACTGGCTGCATTCGCCCTCACAAAGCAAAGTAATACTGTGCTGGAAGCTCGCCATAGTAACCTGCTAACAAACTGACCTGTGGGAAGAATGGGAATCTGTGTCCTTGCTTGCCATCCTTACAACACTTTCATTTGGGTCATCCTTTCACACTCTCATTCACCACACAACACTTCCCTTGTTCCTCCACATCCCTTCATCTCTGGTCATGCCATTTGCCTCTCAGATGAGACTGAGGGAGGGAGAGAGAGAAAGGATATAGGATAGGCAGAAGCTCACAAATAACCCCTAACACTATTTTTCCTAAGAAAGCAGATTATTTCTTTTGTATACATGAAGCCAAGAAACAACAGTTTATCATGGATATCACTCTGAGTGCCTCTATTCTGCCTGGAGTGACTCTTGGCCTCTCATCAAAGCTTTCCCACACATCATGGATGGCCAGTTGTGAGATGTCCAAAACAGTGCTGGGGAAGCTATCTAAGATGCTTGGCCAGGTCTCCATCATGATATTCCTTTGTGCATGTGTGCTAACCCTGGAAACCGAACTCCTTGTACTTGGCGGCCATATCATTTCGGAACAGCTCCAGGGCCTTCTTCATTGCAGCCTGGGCATCAGCCCCAAAGTCTGCAGCATGTTTTTCAGCAAGGACCTTGATAATGACTTCAGAAATGAACTGTGAGGAAGGAAAGAGAGAGAGAAAAACTGAAGGGACACTCAAGGTTTATTTTCAGAAAAACCAGACTAAGAAATAGGTTGCAGAGCCTGGAAATATCTCTGAGCTAATTCAGTAGCCTTCTGTGAAGTCTCTGGAGAGACAGTGAAGTTTAGTATGCAAGGAACCTGGCCTAGGCAGAAGAACTGGGCTCTATTCCTAGCTCTGACACTGATCTGCTTCATGACCTTGAGCAGACCATGGCCCTTCCCACTTTTTGTCTGCCTCATCCATTAAGACCGAAAATTCATGCCGTATGTTTGTATAATATTTAGTTTTATGGGTTTTGCTTTCCAGTGGATCCTCTAGGGCTTCCTATAAAATTGTATGTCCCATGTGTCCAGCCACTGACAGGTCTTATGTAATACAGCTTCCCAGGCATGCAGAGGCTGCATGGGTTGGTTTGTTGTTGTCAAGGGTTAGTCAGACTGTGTGTGGTGTTTGCAATGGGAAATCTAAATTTGGATATTCACATACCATTCGCATGCCATTAGCCCTTTCTGTGCCTCCTGCTGCCTGTACACAGAGACTTTGGTCTTGAGGGAGAACTCACTGAAGTCCAACTAGTCATTGGTAAATAAAAGCACAGCTCTCACACAGATGTCTTACACACATTCACTGCGCTTCAGACACCAAGATTCCTTGCCCTTTTCCATACCTCCAGATATTTGACAGGGATTTTGTGCTTGGTCGCATGGGTCTGAGCCAGGGGCTTCAGCTCTGACTCGTGATTACCCTTCTGTTTCAGGATTTTTCCCAGCTGGGTAAGAACAGTAGCTCCATGTTTTTTCAGATCCTCAGAGCCTTTCATTGCATCAGGGGTCTTCAGGCCTTTGAATTTTTCAAACTTTTCAATGGTCTCAGGGTGGTCCTGAAAGAGTCTGTGGACAAAAATAGAGGGACTTGTCTTTGGAGAGCAGAAGCTCCTGACATACCTCCCTTTGAGTATTGAATCTACTGTAATCCCATCCTTTTACACATGTCCTGATACGATCACCATTGCCTATTTCCATTCCCTCTGGTCGTGACAGAGACACTGCCCTAAACATGTCCAACTAGAGCAACAGAGTAAGTGTCTGTATTTTTTTCATATAGCTCTGCTAACTCTTTGGCACCGGTCCTCTGGGCTACGTTAACTGTTTGAAGACAGAGACAAGAACCAAGGCTGGCTGTAGTACTGAGAGGTGAGTTTTTGCATTCATCTGAAGGAAAACCAAAACCAAACAAAACCACTTGTCTTCATTGAGTTACTATTGCTGAGGAGCCAACCTGTAGACCTCTGGCTCTCACAAGGACTCTATTCCCAGCCCATTGTTCATTTATCAGGAAAGGAGAGTTCTAGAAGCTTCTCACAGATAAAAAAAAAAAAACAAACAAATGATGGTAGCAGTCCTCAGCCACAGGTCCCTTACATCTGGAGCTCAGGTTTTCTTGAACATCAGCTGGATGGGAGTGCTTACTGTGCCCCCCAACCCTATGATTGCAAACACAAAGGAATTTGGTTCCTGCCTTTTTTTTCCCCACCCTCTTTCCCTTGCCTCTCTTCTCCCTCAGAAACTCCTTGGAGGAACAAGAAATTGTTTGGCTGGGGAGCACAGAGTTACAGAGGAAGGGCTGCCATCTATTTATTTAATGCCACGCTCTACCATGCGATATTTGTAATGAAAATTGTATTACCTTTCCATTTGGAACTGCTTTTGCCATCATGTGGCAAATTCAGAGCCAAAGTAGCCACCTCACAGAAACTGATACGTGAGGAGGGCTCAGGTTCCTGCTACCCCTCCAGCATGCCTGCTCTGGACCGCATGAGGGGAAAGCCATCACACTGCCACTCACTTCATTCCCACTTCATTCCTTTCCCTTCAAATGGCAGCTGAACTGGGCCATTATAAAGAAGGTAAATAAAACAACTGCCTGCTTTGTCTCATCTTTGAAAAAAGGTTTTCAGAGCTCTTCAGTGGATATGCCTGATGGTGTGGGCTCCTTTCCTTAGCCATGCTTAGGGTAGGAAAGCCCCCAAGCAGGTGCCATATCCCCAGGAGAAAAGGACAATGAGATTGGCATGGGAAAGGGAAGGCCTTTTGAGTGATGGAGCCAATGCTACTGACTTTCCTGGCCTTTTCTGTACCCTTCCAGCACATTGTACTCTGCACCACCTCAAGGGAGATCTGAAGAGAATTTCCTCAAAGTCTCCATCCCTGATGGTCTTTAAAGGACAAGCTAGGCTCCAACACCCACCTAATGTTGTTTCCCACTGCAGTATCTGGGTGTTCCCCAGTCAGGGTGCCAGGATCTCGTGGAGTTTGGTGTCCTCTCAGATGGAGATCTCATGAGCACTCCTGCTCTGACACAAGAATCGTGGAGAAGGGAAGCAGGGGGAAGGATGTGCTTCATTTCACACACCCAGACTGCAAATTCATCATAAAGTAATACACAAGTGCTACCACACAGATTTCTGGCCAGAAAGCAGGATGAACAGGGCTCTGTGAGGTGACACTAAGGTGGGGAAAGGGAAACAGTCAGGTACTTCACAGATAATTTTACTAAAATAGTAAATTCCAAGAAAATTTTCACAGAGGGGATTTTCCTCTCATTTCCTTCCCTGCCTCCACATATCCTTGCTGCAGAGCACCTGAAGACTCACAACACACAATTCTCCCCAGCATTTCTTACTGTAGTGCTTGGGAAATGGGGATCCAAAGCAAACCTTAGCCACCAGAGGCAGAGGGACAAAGCACCACCATCTTTTAAAAAAGCAGCACCGGCCTGCTCCTGCACCCATAGAGAGATGGAGACAAAGAAGTACAGCCACTTTACACAGTGAGTTACTTTTAACCCAGAAACCACAGCACTGGAAAACCCACCACCCTACAAGAAAGCAAACAGCTTGTTGAAATAAACACTGACAAACACGTCTCTCATCAAAGGCTCAGCTTTAATCTTAGAACAGAACTTTCTTGCCTACCTCATTAAAATTATATGCCCATGGCCGGCGAGGTCAGACTCCACCTTTCCCCAGACGGTCAGGACCTGCTGCCATTCCTGGTCACTGAGCCCCATGGTTCACTGAAGGCAGATCCTGAGTGCTCCCCACAGTCGTTGGTGTTTCCCCAAAGGGTGGCTGGAGAGCTCACCTCTGGGATTTATAGCCCCTGTTCACAGACCTACACCTGTCAATCATTAGCTGGAAATCTTGCTCTCTTTCAGGCTTGTCTAACCTAATCAGCCTCCCTGTTTTTTCCTAGGGAGCTATTTTGGGTCAGGTACTATTGTGGGTGCCACTGATGGCATAATTTCTGCTTTTCGTATTGGACTGGCACATGTCCCACTCTACACATAAAGGGCACTGCCGAAACACAGTGCCAGGAGCCTGTCCTAGGTTCCCAAGGACCCAGAGACAGTGTCAAGCTGTATGCCAGGAGATTCCTGAAGAGCACTGTCATCTGCAAGGCCACCCTGCCTCCCTCTCCCCTGGCCTGGCAAGGGCAGGCAGGAGAGAAGGCCAGGTCAGACAGAAACATTGGCTCCATCACTCCAAAGGCCTTTCCTTTCCCATGCTGATCTCATTGTCCTTTTCTCCTGGGGTAACACACCGTTTGTTATTAGAGCAGAGCACAGTGTTAGAAGAGACATGTCCTTAACCATATCCAAAGCAGCCCAGTCATTTCCCCAGCTGCTGCAGGAGGAAGGAGAGGGAAAAGAGCTGTATGGGAGCCAGTTATGCCACACCTGTTTGCTGGGATCCTGCTGCCTGCTCTTCTGGGAAATACCTAGGATTAGCTGTTGGATGAGCCTGGATATTGGAGCCAACGGATGTAGAGCTGAGCCAGGAGGGTAGTTTCCAGCAGGCTAGAGACACAAGGACACAGCAAGGCTTCACTCAACACCCACCCAGCCAGCAGTTCTGGTCTCTGGCTACCTCTGTCAAGCCAAACAAATATCAACCAGTGTTGAAGGAAAAGCCATTGGGCTAACAAAACACATGGGTATGTTTTGGGACACCTCCCAGACTTTCTCCTCTCTCTCTGTCAGGACTGGTAACAGCCTGGCACACCAATGGGATGACTAGTCCCTTCCAAGGGCTGGCTGCAGTCAGAGCACAGCCTGATAACAAAGCTGAGCTAGCACTGCTATCCCAAACCATGTGGAAAATGTGTCCCAAACCTATCTCTGGATGTTTCCAAGACACAAGCAGATGAGAAATGTCAACAAAGGGCTGAAGATACCTACCTTGGGATTCAGGAGCAGAGATGCACCCTATGATCTCTACCACAGTGCTGCACAACCTGAGGTGCATTGCTGCCTCTACACCCTTCCACTCTCTACAACACAGGAACAGGTTCCCTGTTCCAGCCTTGCAAGGGGAGAGAAGTGCCCACATTACAAGGGTAATCAGGCAGCAAGGACGATGGAGGCACAGAGCCTCACACCCCTCAGAAACACAGAGGTTTAAAGGGAATAGTTTGATTAAGAAGGGTGGCAAAAGCCAAATGGAGGTGTCAGCTGGTTTCCAAGTGTAGAGGTTCAAAAATTTTGGCCATTACATGTTACAAGCTTCTGTCAGCCAAATGAGCCTGTGACCCTGAAATCCACCCCTTCCCTCTCCTCTATGCACCAGTTTGCTTCACATCCAAAAAGCCACATCCTAAACACTTTAATTCCAAGATTTCATCCTGATATATCTGTGCAAACACCAGGTTGCTACCAGTTACCTAAACTAAGATAAGCTGCTGGAGTAGCACCTAGGACTCCTCCAACTCGTTCCTTGTGCAGTTTTTTCCACAGCACAGGACTGAGAGGGGAGAGATCACATACCTGCAACCTCACTGCCCAAGTACTCAGAGCAGTAAACAAGCATTTGTACCCTCTCAGGTTCAGCCTTGGGTAGAATGCTGAATATTGACCTTACAGGTTTACAAGCCTTTCAAATGTGGCAGAAACATGCTCCTGGTACACGAGAGGCTGCTGCTTATGCACCGAGTTCTGTCTTATTCCCCAAGCTGAAACTACTCAATTCAGTGTAAAAATAAAGCTGTAATAGCTTCGTTTGAAATTGGTTGACTCTTCTCTCTCTGTAACTTTCTCCAGGGCTGTGAAGCCAAAAGTCCTGGTATGAATATTAATATTAAATGGTCAGAAGACTTAAAACGAGCATGAGATTCCATATTGCTCCTTTTGCAGGTGAGGTAATAATGAAATAAAATCATAAGCTTTCTCCCTAGAGCTTAAATAAATAAGTAGTCTACAAAAATACTAAAAGCTTTATAGCGCACCTGACTACCCCTCAACCCTGCAGCCTTGAAAAGGACATAACATTTTAGTATCTACAGGTCTCTTCTTGGGGCCAAATCTATCACTTGCATAATCATCTTAATAAACACAAACCATAGAGAGCCAGCATTTTGGCTGCCTCTTCTAAAATGCTCCAGGTGAATGAATAGCCTATTTCAAGCAGCCCTGCCCACACCAGAGCCATGCTGGCACGCGTGGCTGTGCCTCTGCACCCACACCTGAGCCACTCTTGCTAAACCAGCATAAAATGGACCGCTGATGCTTTTGGCCATTTTGCGGTTTGGGCCACAATGTTTTGGGGTACATTAGCCACTGTCGCCTCGTTGCAAAGCTCCCGGGGTGGACGTGCTCCAGCAGACCTTGCCTGAGCACGGTGCGGTGGACTGGATGACCTGCAGTGGCCCTTGCCCAGCCCAGCCGTTCTGTGGCTCCGCGGCCAGCCGCCGGGTCCACCACGTCCCCGCGGTCCCCCCGGGGCTCCCCGCCGGCGCGGGCAGGACCCGCCGCAGCTCCGGCCCCGTCGGCCAGGACTTGCTGCCACCTCGTGGCCACGGATGACTGAGCCACGGGCACTGGAGGCCACGTCCGAGCCCCTGCCCGGGATTTGGAAGCGCGGGGAGATGTCCGACAGGCAGCCCTCGCATTTCGGAGGCAGGAGGGTGACCCTAGGGCAGGCAGGACTTCAGCATTCCCCCGCCGGCAGCGCCACGGGGCTGCGGCTGCGGTCGGGTGCAGAACTTCTGTAAGGGGCTCATTTTCGGTGTGGGATGTAGAGACGTTGAATTCCCTGGTCACATGGGATGCTATGCCTCCCTCCTTTCCCCACCAAGCCTTAATATTGAAGAGGTCTGGGGTGGTGAGATCGGGGCAGAAGCTCCCATGTGACAGCAGCAGAGCCACAGCCAAGACTCAGGGTACTGCGGAAGAGAAAGGCTGTTCTAGAGACTTTGTGGGGCTTGTTTCTACCCAAAAACGTTCCCAAAAGGTGCTTAGGAAAGGATCCCCCCATGTAACGAGTGCAGCAGGTAGGGGAAGAGCCATCTCTGGCAAAACAGTGGATGCAATCACATCTCTGCCTTGCTCCTCCCTGCACATATTGCCAGCCTTTCTACAGGTATTAATGAATTTAGAACATGCCCAAATCCTGTGGATGGACAAGCCACTTGTTCTCTCCATTTCTGAGTGATCAGAGAAGCTCTATGACTTGCTTGAGCCCACAGATACCCCATTGAAAGAGCAGGGACTGGCCCTTGGGTATGGTTTTAGAAACACCAGCTGTTTGGTGGTTATTACTATGGGGCTCAGCCACCCAAGTGGCGCTGGGAGGCACAGAGGAATCACACACCGGCCACAAGGATGGACCAGATCCACGTTTGTTTGGCCACATTCAATTTTTTTCTTAGAGTATTGCTGTTATGAAGAGAGAAGTCCAACCCCAACCTGTAAAGTGAACATCAGAGAGCCCACCAGTCCCCCACATTGCTTTGGTGGTTAAGAGAACAAATATCTAGTTCCGTTTCCTCTGCAGCCAGACCTGCTGCAAGTAGGAAAATGGGCACCCAAGAAAAAGGCACTGGCAGAAATCATAGATTTCTTTCTCATTTGAAATAAGCTCGTGAAATAAACTTCCCAGCAAGGAAGAGAGAGAGATGCTCTAAAACCCAGTTCATCCTCAAGAAGGGAGCCAAGCCATCTTGTGTGCTTACACAGCAAAACATCTCAGAGGAACAAACAGATATTTTCATCAAATACTTTTTTCTTTTCAATGAGCTTTTTCCCCCACAGTACAATTTTTTAAAAGCCCTGAGAATAGCCAAGAGTCCCATGGCTGGGAGAAGCAGTGACAGCAGCCCCAGCTCTGCTGTGATCCTGGGTTGTGACGTAAGTAGTACACACTGCTGTGGTCAGGGGGAGGCTGGCACTCCAAAAAAACTAGGAACATTATATAACAACAACTTACATAATTACCTATTGCATAATGCCAGGGGAAAGGCCCTCCATAACGCAGCTGTGGTTTCTATGGCATTTTGCTGAAACACGGATGCTTCTAGGGGATTCATTTGCACTTTGTTTCAGGAGCCTGCAGCTCAGTCCATGCAGACAGACAGGTGAGACCCCTGTACTCACAGCAGCTTTAGCTAGAGAGGTAAGGGATATATTAACGGGATCTTATAGCCAAGCAGGGCAACAGCATTGAGTTTTCTGAAGCTGTGCCATTGACTTTGGTATTCAGAGGATCAGAAGACGGTCAAGTAAGAGCACCATCTGCAACTACGTTCATTGTGTAGCCTCTATGGCTTGTAGGAAATGAGGTGGAGTCCAACTGACTATGGCAGTGGCCAAATCAGGCTCACTCCTCTCTTCCCCTTGCTCTTAGACACTATTCTTAGCAGCGCCTCCAGGCAGGGCTCCCGCACACTGATGCATTTACACAGCTGAGAGGTGACCCGACCTGCTTGCTTAAAAAGAAGAGGAAAGGTTAGGAGGAGAAGATTTCAGCATCAGGACAAGATTTGGGCTGTGAGTTTGCAGAGATGTGCTACGTACTTACCAGTATCTTGGCATGGATTCTTTCAGGGATCATGCCCTGTGCCATAAAGTCAGAGGTAGCTTTACCTTTGCTTCAGTGCTCACAGGATCCAGCCTTTGGTGACTATCAGACATAACACAGGCATGACCCACAGCTCCTGTGCAATCACTGAGGCATCTCACAGTGTATGTGACACTGCACAGCACCTGGACAAAACACTTATCTCAGTTAAGCAGGACACTTATTGCAGACCAGTGCTTGGATTCAGTGGGAGAACATGTGGGAAAGTAGCAGGGCAATCCAGGACAAGAATATTTAGGCTACAATATAGAAACTGAGGCTGTCTCTAAGGCACATGAGCTCTCCCTGGGGATGTAAACCTTCTCTGGAGGACTCGGTAAGCAGAGCACAAAAGGACTGAGGTTTTTGTGTGGGAAACTGAGTGCAGTTAAAGGAAGGAGGACTATGATTAGAGAACAGGCAGATTTTAAAGTCTCACCCACCCCAGAGCAAAAGGAGGAAATTACTGTTTAGAGGTAAGAACATGGATGATAGCAGTGAGACCCCAGAGATCTTTAGGAGTCAGTGAGAAATGTGGCATGCAGAAGTCCCTTCAGGTGGATTAGACTTCATAACAGCATAATGGCACTCAGGGATTTGTGTACTACTTACCCAAGCACTAAAGCAAGAGAGGAATTCCTCCCTCATCACGAATAATATATTGTAACTAGAGCCTGCTGAAGGACAACTGAGAAAGGCAAGGGCCACAGAAATTCATATGGGCAAAAAGAGTCAAGCAATGAGCCTGCATGTCCAAACATGCACTGCCTGCCACCGTGGAGCTCTGCAGCTCAGAGCTACCCACAGGAAGCTGTAACAGAGACTCTTGCAGCATGGCTGAGGTTCAGATTTCATGAACAGGTTGACTGAAATCCAGGCAACTGGAAGGGGTGGCTGTTCCCAGACCATGCTTTATGCCAGAGAGTGTCCTCATCCCCCTCTTCCCAGTACCTTGGGAATATGGGTGGTGCCTTGCAAGCTGCCTTGCCATATAAGAGTGTGGGGTGCATTTTGGGTGTGGCTGAGTGCTGCTGGAGAGGTGTTCTCATGCCTGCAAAGGCAGCAGCAATTGCAGCATGGCCAAGACCAAAGCAAGAGCAGTATCAGCAGCGACAAAGTTGAGCCACTGTGCAAACAAGCACACTTTTTGCAGTCCATCTTTCCTTGGAACACACCAACACTCATGCCCAAAGTTTGCAGGGAGCCAGAAGTGTCTGACTGCTGGTTAAACTCACAGAATCACAGAATATGCCAAGTTGGAAGGGACCCACAAGGATCACAGAGTCCAACTCCTGGCCCCGCACAGGACCATCCCCAAGAGTCACACCATGTGCCTGAGAGTATCATCCAAATGCTTCTTGAACTCTGTCAGCCTTGGTGCTGTGACCACTTCCCTGGGGAGCCTGTTCCAGTGCCCAACCACCCTCTGGGTAAAGAACCTCTTTCTAATATCCAACCTAAACCTCCCCTGGCACAATTTCAGGCCATTCCCTTGAGTCCTGTCACTGGTCACCACACAGAAGAGACCAGTGTCTGCCCCTCCTCTTGCCCTCATGAGGAAGTTGTAGACTGAGATGAGGTCAACTCAGCATTGAATAATTCTTCCTATCTGAGCTGCTCCTCGAGGAAGAGGAGTTAACCTGGCCTCAACACACAATGCACAGCTCAGACTCCCAAAAAAGAGTGGGAGAGCCCATCCCTACATGGTAAAACTGGGTGATACAACTGAAAATTGCCTTCTCAGGCCCAGTGGGCAGACAGTGGCCCTCAAGGTACCAGCACTTAATATGAGGCTGTGCATGTTTTAAGTTGGATTTGGAGGCAATGCCAGCAGAGCCTGCTCCATTCCACAATGCCTGTGCAGCTCTTTATGAGGGCTTGAAATGAAGTGGATCAAGGAACTGGTCTGAGTTTAAAGTAACTGTGTTTATCTTTTGGAGAGTTTATTTTGAAGCCAGATAAGTTCTACAGTCTGATTTGTCACACAGCTGGACCAACATATGCTGGCAGGGGGAGTAGGAGGATGCAGAGCTGCTTACGCAGGCATCGCTTGTAAAAGAAACACCCATGGAGCCATCCTCCAGAACCCCAGGCAGCACTGTCTAACTGGTGGAACAGCACATACAGATTAGGGTTTCCCTTTGCCTGAGTTTCATGGGGTGAAAAGCGAGAAAACAGGCACACTTTTTATTCTCTTTGCCTGCAAAACAGCCTCTCATCCACAAAGCATGAAGCTTCTGCAAGATAAGAGCCCGTGGGGAAGCCAAGATCTACCCCTCATTTGTATCCATGTTTACACTTGCCTTTTAATGAGCTCCAGCAGGTTCTTGCTTCCAGCTGCAGTTGGCCCTTTTCAAAGTTCAAGGTCTCATTTTGCATTATCGTTCCAACACCAAGTGCTGCCTTAGGGAGGAAAGGAACAATCAGGACTTCTTCTCTTCTGAGAAGCAGCACCAGTTTAAGCAGCCCCTAATCCAGTAGTGCCTTCTGTGCTCTGCTAGTCTTCTGGGAACTTCTGCAAGTAAACTGATGCCTTGGCAAAAAATAAGTGTTTTCTTCAAGCAGATCAACACTGGGTAGCAGTGAGCACCCTAAACACAGTGCTGATGGCTTGGCTGCCTGAGCAGAGGATGTACACTGAATTTGGGGTGGCGTCTCTGTGCTGTATCTCTTCCCTGTTATTTTCAATGCTGTGCTTGCAATCAGATCTTTTGTCTTCTGCCCTTTAGGGTCCTGCTGGCAAGACAACCACAGTGGTGGGACTTGCTGCTGACTGCAAGATACTGGCACAAAAAAAACACTGGAAGATTTCAGCTCTGCTGCGACTCCTGGTCCCATGGTACAAGTGTAACATAGCATTCCTGCCACATGCTAGCCCCCTCAGCTCTTTGGGATCTAGGGTTGCATATACAGATGTCCCAGGCTGGTCACCTTTGGAAAGCTCACCTTACACACACAGGATCCATGGACAGATAGAAGCTCATCTAGCTCCTTCTTCCAACAGCACTAGTGGCAGATGCCCAGGGAAAGTGTAAGAAGCAGGAACAATTCTACTCCTGTGCAGCAACTTGAGGCTAAAGGACTTCCCAAGATTATATCTGCATGCTTGCATTTAACAGCTGTAGGCAGAATTCTTCACAAGTTTATAATTTTTTTAATCCTCTTATACATGCTCCTCAAAATATATTTCAGACATGGTTGCAGCCTTACTAGGTCAAACTGTTTAAAACAACCTGCTGACTTGATGACTCTGCAACAGATTAGCCAATGCACAAAGACAAAAATCTGATAGTCACTTTCTAACCATTCACAAACAGCTTTAAGGCATGATCATTAAAAAAAAAAAAAAGCCAATAAAAATTAAGTTCCATTACCATCGAAGATCTCTAGATCTCTGTACATGCAGGGGTCCCACCTTTGGTGACTTTTTAATTGCAAGTTCCTCGAACAACATGGTTTTATTTTTCAATCTTCCTCCTCCTGCTAAGAGGTCCAGTGCTGGTGGCTCAGCTGGTCAGATCCAGCTGCTCTGTGACAGCATCTGTTCTAGAAGTTGCTTATCTTAGCCTGTGGTCCTTTTATTTCGTTCCCCATCATCTTCAGCAGAGATCTCATTCCACTCTGCTCTAAATGAATCCATGCTCCTTCTCTGGGTTTCAGTGCTAATTTTTTGACTTACCTTTGGGTTTACAGCAAAGGCCAAATTACACAGGATTTATTATCCTCTTGAGCAAAAGGCCAGGATTTATCTGCTGCTCTTGCAGACCTGCAACTGATGTAGCTGAGAGAGGTACATTGGCCCCCACAACAAGACAGCCCCAGCCTCACCTGTTTATTGGGGCAGAGAGGGTCCAAATCATAAAAGAAAAACAGACAAGGACAACAGTGGGACCACAGATAAAAAAGTCAGGAGAAGAAAGGGGACTGCAGATAGACCAGACAAAGCAGGTAGACATTTTGTGTGAAAAAATGTATATTACAAATATCTCACCCACTGAGCATAGCCTGGGCCAAGAGGGAGTCTTTGGGGTCAGGGTTCAGATGGAAATTCAGGTGGGAACATGGGCAAGCTTTGATTTGTTTGAGTTATTAAATAAACTTGAGCAAAGTGAGAGGAGAGCAGGAAAGTGAAGTCCTGGCCAGTATGATCTGCGAGGAGTGAACATGGCAAGTAATTTATTCAGTATCTGCCCCCTTGTCATGGGTCCTGCTTTTGGGTGTTTCACTTTACAGACATAGATGTGCCTCTCATCTGCTGAGTGATGAGCCTGATGCCACGACACTCCAGATGCCAGCTCTGCCAATCAGCCCACCCTCTTGGGCTAATTTACATGGATATTTAATACAGAAGTTATTACGAACCATCTCATCACAATGAAGCCATCATAGGTTCAAGGCTGCTGGCAGCAGTTGCAGATACCAGACTCTACACAAGACAGAGGAGAATGCCCACAAGAGGGAGAGTTGGTGCCAGTCTCGACAGTGATTTTGTGCAAACGGCACTTCCCTGCCTGGCAATTGAAGATCCATTCCTCTTGCTGCACTTCTCCCAGCAGAAATGTTTCCCACTCCTGGACATTCCCCTTTCCACTCTTTTTCCCCTCCTCTTCTTTCTCCAGATGACTGGTATTTCATCTTCTTTGTGTGCAGTAAGCCAAAAGGTCACACTGTACAGGCACTAGATACAGTACTATCGGAAAGGCACTGTGATTAAGGTGGTTTCTCTCCTCTGCTTCTCTTTCCTTCCATGCACACTGTGCTGTGCTGGAAGGGCAATCCTGCACCAGCCTCAGCACAGGCATCCCCTCCTCTTGCCCAGCCCATAACTTGGAGATGGCACCCCACATCTGCTCCTCTGGGGAGCCCTCCATGGGCACACAAGCAAAATACCAGCCATTCCTGCTGGGCTCTGCTCAGCCTCAACACCTCAGGTCTAAACTAGACTCCATCGAGACATGGGATTTTCAATCCATTTTCCAAATATAGTGGGCAGCTACCAGCAACAAGAGCCAAGAAGTCTCTGAACTTCTGCAGGACAAAGCTTATTGTGAGGAAGTGCTGGAAGACATTGGCGATGTGGAAATAGCCGCTCTGCAGCCTCTACAGTTGGAGGTGCTCCTTGGTGCTGGTGCAGCATGAGCACCAGAGGGACTTTTCTTGTGGGATCACCCCAACAGCTCCACAAACAGCACCCCTAAGTCACCAGGTTCAAAAACTTTCAAGATACATTTTGATGACTTTGGCTAGTGATTTAGCAGAAACTCTAACAAAACTTGTAGCACTCCTGGAGCAGTTTTCTAACCTGAAAGCCTAGAGAAATGCCTTCAGAGGAGATCCACATGAACCACATCACCAGGATCACCACAGAGCCACCAGGTGTGGCTCCCAGCACCTTGGCCACCCTCTGGCCACCATTAACCTCCAGCTGCCAGAACAAGCCTTGCTTGTGCCCAGCTGGCTGCAGTGTGGTAGCAGCAGCAGCCAGCAGTGTTTTTGCAAGCGTGTAGGAGAAAAATCAGCTCTCTGGAGGAAGGGAACAAAGCAGGGAAGCTGCTGGTTCCCTCTAAGGAGAGGGATTTCCAGCTTGAGGCAAAAAGCCATGAATGCTTCCTCTGAAGCACATTGTTCCTGCTGGTATTAGTATGTCAGGCATTGCACACAAACTGCCCTGGAAAGCAGCATCCACGCGAAACCATATGGGCTCCTAAGCCTGCTCA
Source organism: Manacus vitellinus (assembly GCF_001715985.3). Taxonomy (NCBI): domain Eukaryota; kingdom Metazoa; phylum Chordata; class Aves; order Passeriformes; family Pipridae; genus Manacus; species Manacus vitellinus. The sequence continues at coordinate 15,033,837 of NW_021940682.1, forward strand.
GTGGCCAAAGAGCTCACCAAAGCAGGGAGAGTGGTTCATAGCCTAGCTTGGGGCATTGGGCAAGGAGAGGCCTATCATGTCCAAAGCAAGAAGATTTATCAGCACACCTGCATGACCTGCCTTGTAACACATCCACAATGCTGTGCAAGACACTGCACATTGAGATGGAGGAGGGAAATGTAAAAAGAAAACAGAGGGAGGAGAGACATGCCACCAAGATGATCAAAGGGATGGGGTACCTCTCCTATAAGGAAAGGCTGAGAACAGGGTTTATTCAGTCTGGAAAAGAGAAAAAAGAAGAGTTACATAATTGCAGCCTTCCGGTACCTGAAGGGAGCCTATGAGAAGGATGGAGAGGACTTTTTACAAGAGCATGTAGTGACAGGACAAGGGGGAATAAGTTCAAACTGAAAGAGGAGGTTTACACTGGATAATAGGAAAAAATTCCTTACTGTGAGGGTAGTGAGGCACTGGAACAGATTGCCCAGAGAAGTTGTGGATGCCCCATCCCTGAAAGTGGTCAAGGGGCTTGGACGGGGCTTGGATCAACTTGGTCTGAGGGGAGGTGTCCCTGCCCGTGGCGGGGAGGTGTCCCTGCCCATGGCAGGGAGGTTGGAACTGGATGATCATTAAAAGGTCCCTTCTAACCCAAACCAGCCCATGATTCTATGATTCTGTGCTAGCTTTACTGTAAGCCTTAATCACTCTGTTCCAAATTATAACTGTGGGGCTGGGCTCACGAGCTCATGCACCCAATCAGCCTTTTAGAGCAGCTTCTCACCATCCAGCTGATGCAGAAATGCACAATGTGAAGAGCCAGCACCTAATCCCAGCTCCTGCAGTCAATCAGAGCATCTCGTTCAGCATTACCTGCTCGGATAGGGTCACCTAAGCAGACACAGTAAGACAGCTGTGTAAACAGAGGCTTAGCAAATACAACTGATTACTGTAGGCAGCATGTTTTTACTTGGTTATGGGCATGCTGACAGGAAATAACATAACCAAAAGGCATCAGAGGCGAAAAGGTGAAGATACGGGCCACCCCTTGGCAGGGGTGAGGCAGTGAGGTTATTTACAAAACAGCCAGTGGATATATGTATTATTTGTACAGGATAAGAAAACGAAAAGCAAAGTTACCTTGTGTTGAGTGGGATCATTTAATAGTACACAATTACTTCATACAAATTTGGATAGAATTAATTAAAAGTAATGTCGTGCTCTGAGGCAGAGTTCCCCTGCCACTGAATTCAGGTCCAAAGGGAAGCTCTTACTTGTAGACACTCACAAAATCAAATCCCTAAACTTCAGACCAGTTTCCTTAGCAGCTTAGTTGTTGTGCCTTTTGAAGTTATATTTTAGGTTTAAATTTAAATCTTTATCCTTCTTTCTTACCTTTAATTTCTCTCTGGTTTGAAATCCAGAGGCAACTTCCATCTGCAAAGCCAAGCACACTGGTGCAATGGACAGGATCCCATGATCCTGCTGGGCAGAGCAAGGAAGACACCAGTTGTGTAGCTTCAGGCAGCCAGGAGGCAGCCGTGCCACTGGCCAGTGTCTTGCTCCCTGCCCCAATGCAGGACCTGAAGGTTGGAGTTCAGAAGTATAGTACAGGTTACAAGGAGACCTGCCTTGGGACTGGGGCTGGGAAATGAAATGTTTTCATCTGAAAGCAAAATCAAACCATGTAGACCCCTGATGCAACACAGGGCCAGGATACCAGGAAGCTTTTGGCTTGCCAGAAACCTAAAAGAAATATTTTTAGCCCAAGTGAGGTTGACATAAACATTTTTGCTTTTTCTTCCCCCCATGAACTTGCAGGTGAATCATAAGCTATCTTGGGAGTAAATTTACAACAGCAGCAAATGTTTCTCAAGTGCCTCAGTGAAGTATGAAACTTGTTCCTTCCTTTCTGTCTTTGCCCACATGTGCACGCATGAGCCCTCTGTCTCTGTGAGAGCATAACTTTTAGTACTCTGGCAGTGGAAATACATTAAATCACATTTACCCCAGTTGTCCATCATTTTTGATCCCTGCACAGCACTCACAGGCCGTGACATGGACCACAGTGCTGTCAGAGATGCACAGAGATGCCTCCAGCACTGCACAGCACATCAACTGCGTGGCACCCACAGTGGGGGGACCCAGAGAGCATCCTTGGGCCAGGGCACTGATACTTCTGCAGGGATGAGAGCTCAGCTGGGGAGACAACATCGAGGAGCATGGTCAAGTGTGGAGAGGATGGGATGGGCTGAAGACTTTTCCCTCACCTTCACAGACACAGCTGCAATACAGAAACTAATAGAGCAGATCTTCACAGTGATGAGATGGGGAAAAAACAGAGAAACATTTTGTGAAGGCTAAACACCCACACCAGCTTTGCAGAAGCGTTTTGCTTTTCCACCTGCATATTTCCATCCACTTAAGCAATCTAATACTGACTTCTCATTCATACTTTTTTTTTTTTTTTTAAAAAAAAGCATTTGGAACAAAACACTCTAATTACAGAATAAATATTTTGCTTGAAATGAGCAGACAGATATTCAAAACCATTTTCTGACATGACAGATGATTTGAAAGGAGCTGCACTGTGGGCATTGTACGCCATTCAAGCCCAATTTGAAAATACATGGCGTTATAGCGAAAATAGACATGACCCGAAGCACAAACATCACCACACGGGCAAATGTCTCCTGTAAAATGCCATCGGTGATTTGCATGGCAGCTGAACCCAGTGGCAGTGGAATAATGTTGTCCACTTTTGTGGGTGTTGCCGTGGTAAACCCACATGAACACCATTGCAGCAACACATGCACATTGCCATGGCAGGGATTGCCCAACTGCTCCAGTTTTGGGACCCCAACCTGGGTCCCAGCCTTTCTGGAAAACCTAAGGGAAATTCCTGTCCTCTTATCCATGTGATCTGACTTCAAACTCTTGGCATGCTGGAAGAGACCTGAGGGACTCTTGCTACCTTTGCCACATCTAAATTATTTTGTGGCATTCCAATGACAGGTGGGAGCCAGGTAGTGTGTGAAAAACAACCTTTTCACCCTTAAATGCTGAGGAGCTCATGTCCAAGTGTTCACATCCCAGAGATGCTGTGGAACAGAGGGACAGAGGAACAGCTGCACCCCTTTAGCAGCTCCAGCTCCAAGCCCACATGGCATGCTTGGAAATCAACCCATTCCAAAAGCTTTGGCTCAAACTTTGGTGCTCCTGAAACAGCCCTGAGCTTGCAGGAGAATTAGACAGAGACATGACTCCAACACTGGTGAGTGGGGTTAAGAAACAAGAGCTCTAGGACCACCACACCACCCACACAGGGGAAACACCACCTCCAAATGGCCAAAGTCTGTACTGGTTCCCTACGGAAGTGAAGGGATATGACCAGATGTGCGTGTTCCATGTGGGAAACTCAGCCAGAGGCATGACCTGGGGCAGCCAGTTGAGAAGTATGAGAGACCTCACTACCCACATGCCACATGTGGGAAACCAGCAAGGCATTTATGGGGTTAGACAGAGAAGGAAAATCCTCAAGGAAGTAGCTCTGGGATGAGAAAACAATAAGTGAGTATATCACACAATATCACTGAGTCGCTGTGCCACATCTTGGGAAATATGGTAACTAAGCAAGGCAGTGTCTCCACAAGGTCATCCTGATGTCTAATGACCCACATGTTCTGATATCAGAAATATGTAAAACTGCAGCGATGGCAATGAAAACATGGACATCAGTGGCTCCTGGCAGAACTGTTCTGTAGAGCACAAATACTAATGAAGCCAACTTCAATGATGAGGTTCTAGTCCCATTTTTCAAATGGAAGGGCTGAGCAGGAGGCACCAAGTGGTCATATGGGCAGGAAGAGGCGATGCCCCTACCCAGAGGACTGTGCCCCACCCTGCTAACAATCCTTTGGTCTTCCAGATTTCCTACCCAGGGTCTTGTTTTGTTTGCATGAAGCAGCTGTAAAATCAGACCACCAGCAGGCCAGATCTGAGACTGGGTCCTGGGTTTGCTGCTCTTCACTGGTTAGTGACACCTGCAAGGCCAAAGAGGAGAAGCCAGTCCGGTTTCCAGTGTGACCACAGACCTTCAGAGATGCAGCACAGCTCTGGCTTTCCTACACTTGGAGAGGCAGGAGATCCCTGGGATATAACAGACCAGGTGCTGTACCATGATTCTGGGAGGCAAGGGCTGATAACTCCGAGATCTGGACCTCTCCAGGCTGTTTGCAGAAACACTAGTAAAAGGAAAGAGGTGTTAAAAAAATAAATTGTAAAATTAAGTGGAATAATAACAATCCTGGGTAGAGGAGTCTCAGAAATATCATGGCCTTGATTACCCTGATGGGTAAGACACAGTTCTGGGTGGGTGTTCATGGTGCTGCTGAATCCTGCAGCCATGTCCAGGGCAAATCCCACACAGAGCAAGTAAAGAGGGGATGGTGTGCCCTGAGAGGCAGGCTAAACCCAGATTTATTGGTCCTGGTTCTCCTTTTAATTTTGTCCACATGATCAGACTATTAAAATACCATTCAAAATCTGCCTTTCTGCTTTTTCTGCCTTGGATCATCCTGTCCATTCAAGCCCTGTTGTTCCCGTGGGTCATTCCTTTGGGCACATTCATGGCACATGGTTTCTCTGACAGACGATGAGATGGCAGCTTTTAAAAGCATTCCTATTTTCCCCAATGCCTGGAGTGAAATTGAGGCCAGAAACATTTCTGGGCATGTTAGGATTTTGTCCCATGGAGATTGCCTGGCTGCCAGAGGGCAGTGAAGGGTTTAGAAAAGATAACTCCTGTACTGCAGCACTCCCTGAGCAGCCACCTACCACCAAGCCAAGGAGTCAGGGCAGCATAGCACAGCTCAAAGCTTGGGATCTGATTGTTTGCAAAGCAGAAAAGAGGAGATTCACCCATCGCCTCTTCTCTCCTCCTGGCAACTTTCACTGTATTTTGGGCACAGATGCTCAGACTAGGTGCTGGTAACTAAACTAGAAACCTGTGGCCTCAGGAGACCTACATAGCTCCAGTGGCAGGGAGAGAATGAAGTGGACGCACGTGATGAGCGAAATTTCCAGGGTTCACATCAGGGATGCACTGTACTGGGCTGTTCTTCAGGACATGCTTTCTGCACACACAGGCTTGCCGAGATCTCACCCTTGGCAGTGCACATAAGGATGCTGCTCTGTGCCTCTAGGGCCTCTCAGCTGTGAGGGTCCCCAGCAAGGGGACAGGAAGCCATACAAAGGCACAAGGGAGTCGAGTATTTCACATTTTCCCAAGAAGACCAGAGTACAAATCCACCGTGCATCTGCCCATCTCCAAGTATAGCCAGGCACTGCTGCCTCACAGGGATAAACTGGTTCCTGGGTCTGCACACAGGCACACAGTACATGCCTTTGGCGCCATCAGTCACCAGCAGGGAGAGAGATGCTCAGTCAAGGTGTTTCTTGCAGGACCCTTCATTCAAGGTGTTTCATTTCTAGTGGAGGGCTTAGAGAAAAACAGTTGCCAGGAACTTGTGAACAGGATGAGGGCATGCCAAAGATGGGCAGGGCTCCAGAACAATTACTTTTCCACAAGTTCATTTACTGCCCACTTGCTAGGGAAGGGGGTTGGTTGCCTTTTCCCAGTACGAGAAAGTGAAGGAAGCTTGCAACTTACCCTTTGCCAGAGTTCAAACCCTCCAAATGCTTTTTCTTCTACAAAATGAGAAACATTTAAACATAAACACAAAGAAAAATGGTGAATAAAGCTCCTTGCATGCTCAGCAGTGGGCATTCACTGCCACTGAGAGGCAATCTCCCCGGTTCCCTGCTGCAGTGCTGGGTCACACCTGGTCTGTAAATCACAGTGGATTTTCTGCAGGTGCCAGGATGTCTCACCTGTGACACCTCCCAGGAGGCTGGCGTGGCTTTGGGCACACTGAGCCATTGCCAGGAGCCGTTGGACAGTCACCACTCCTACATACAAGCAGCTCTATCCAAGTGCAAATGTGTACAGCCCCTGGAGTGAAATTTGGCTTCAGCCTCATTTTTTCTTTTGAGGGCACCATTCCTTAGCAAAATGCAACATGCTTTTGAGCCTGAAGGCTCCAGGCTCAACTGGAGGAAAACCAGGGTCTGGCATCACAGCCCTAGGGTTATTTATGACCCTCCTTGGTACTAGGGATGGCTTACAGCCACCTCCTGCATGCTGCTCTTCAGGGGAACAACCAGAGCAAGCTCCCTTAGCTCTGGTTGGGGGTTTTGCCCAGTTTTGGCATGAGGACACTGGCTGATGGTGGGAAGGTGTTTCATCATCCCCCACAGCTCATGGATAATGGTGGGGACTGGTGACTTACCAGCATTCGTGCTGCTCAGCAAAAAGACCCCAGTACTTAGTTGTGCTGGTGTTGACAGGTCCTAAATCCATATTGTAAGAAGTATTTGATGTCACTAACAAGCCTGTGGGAATGGTATGTTTCACTCAACCCTGCAGTAAGTCCAGGTATTTGCTCCTTTCAAGTCAGAGCTCTTTGAGAGCCCAGGGCTGAATAGGTATTTTTGCACAGCCGCTCAGTGACCCGAATGGCCAAGCTGACCTCTGCCTGGCCTCCCCTCTGGAGCTAATGACGCTCTCAAACATGGCAGGGCCTGGATTTTAACCAGGGATGAGTCGGCTTCACCACTAGCTGTCATCTCTGATGCTTCAAGGCTGTCTCACCCAAACTGACCCTGTGAAGTGTGTCAGACTCATCTCTCCAGACCTCTGGCTGCACCGGCTCTCGACTTGGTGCCTGTCACACAACAGTGTTAGCAGGGAGCAAGGGTGGGTCATTTCCATTCCTGCATCACGAATCCCATCGCTGGTCCACAGAGGAGAAAACGGAGTGTTATCCCTGGGCCGCAGCCTTGCAGCCATCTCAGCCCTCACCCCTCAAGGCCACTGAGCAAGCTCAGCAGACACCAGCTTTTCCCCAACATTGAATTTTTCATTTCATCCCCAAACTTTCGATCAGCACCCCCCCCAGCATAGTGTGAAGCTTTCTACCTGTGCAAAGCTTTCCAGGGATGACACTGACCTCTCCCGCTTCCTTTCTCACCCTCGAGCCCCACAGCCGAGTGGGATGGTGGAGCAGGCAGCTCACCCACATTCACACTGGGGTGAGCTGAAACTCCTCCTCACCCCCTTGCATTCTGCACACAGGCATCTGCAGCTGCCCTTTGCTGGGTGAGACCTGTCTCCGTGCTCAGTGAGAGCGCAGGGACAGCCAGCGGCATCTTGCCCACGTGAGCTGCACTTGGCCAAGAGCAGGAGCTATTTCTGGAGAGCTGCTTCTCTCAGAGCAGAAGCGGCAGAACTCAGGAGCACTGACCGAAAAAGAAAAGCCCTGGTGTTTCAAATGGGAAGGGAGGTTTCCCAGCCTCCCACCGGGGAGGACAGGCAACATCCTTGCAAAAATAAGGGAGGACTGCAGTGCTCTGTGGCAGGAGGACTCCAGAGGAGCTCAAAGGCTACTTGAATAAGACCGTAAACACGCCAGCTCGGCTGTTGTTGCAGAGCTCCGTGAAATCGGTGATGTCTGAGCAGAGTTCAGCTGGAGAGCGCTGGTGCTATAAAAAACAAAATGACTTTGGGCTTTGACGCTTCCTTCTGACACACAAAAAGGTGATTTGTGATTCAAAAGACAAGGAATTTATCATCAAAAGGAGTTGGGACAGAGCTCAGTGTTTACACATGGCAGAACAAGACAGGCACCAAGAGCAGATATATTTATACTCATCCATTAATAAAAGAAGCCAAGTCAACCATACCTTTGTGCTAAAGTTAGAGCATAGCATTCTGCATGTCCTTAAAAAGGCAAGAAAGTTTCCACAAACTGGGACAGCTGCTCCCGGTGCCAGCTCTGTGCATCCCCTCCTCAGTGCGCAGTGGGCTCCCAGCATCAGCACACTCGCTACCCCAGGAAAGGGGCCAAACATGGCAAGGCTTCTACAAGTGGGAAGGCTGACTAGATTCTGGTCATGGGCTGGTGGCCACTGCACCTTAGGACCTAAATGCTCCCTTCTCTACCTTCAGAGACCTGCAGGAGACAACTGCCTCTTCCCAGACACAAAAATCCTCTGTTTTTGACTCCAGTACTCTCTTTGCTTCCCTGGTTATAGTGCTTGTGCAAGCCAGGAGCCTTCACCACTGCTACAGGCAACATGGGGGAATGCTGGTCTTGGCACACTTGGACTGGCTCTATGGGTTTAAGACTTGGCTTGTAGGGCTGCCTTCATCAACCAGCAAAGCAAAGAGGAGCAGCACCCAAGAGTCTGGGCTGTCATTGAAGGGCCAGTGTGAGCCCAAGGTGAACAGAGAGCACCCAGGACAGTGGATGGTTCATCTCCAATGAGGTAAGCAATAGGGTTGGATGGTGCGAGTCGCTGGAAACTCTTGGATTTGACACTAAGAAATACTTTAGAAACCACTAATTGCAGCAAATTCCTTAACCCACAGGTACAGCTGGAGCTGCCTGGCTTCACCTGCAGTGTGCAGGGGAACATTACACCAATTAGTAGGAAAGACCTGGAAAAGTCAGATCTCTGTTCCTTGCAAGGTGCTTCTAGAAAACAATCAATTATCCTTCTGCCTGACAAATAACAGATGAGCTCTCGCAGTTGTTTCCCTGTTTCCCCTCTCTGCCCCCACCCAGTTCCAGCCCTTGAACAACGCTGGAAGCTCTTCACTGAACCTCTCCCAGTTCCTCTGGAGCAGCAGGAGCCAGCACTGGACGTGCTATGCCAGAAATGATCATGCTTCAGGCAAACTGAGAGCAACCATAAAAAATACATCTTGTCTAAATCAAAGTTAAGCCCACTGCAGTTTTTCCTCTCTACACTCCAGTAAAACAGCCACAAGCAAAAACTGACCCCAGCTGCACAGGAAGGAAACAGGGCTGCAGGCACACACCAGAGGCCACAGGTCACCTCTCACCTCCCAGAGCACGTTGAAGTTGTTGTCACTGCAGAATGCATTTTGCCTTTGAGCTCATGCTGAAGATGCTTCAGTTACATGAACCTGACTGACCTCTGAGCAAGACAGAGGACTAGATGGCCTCCACAGATCTCTTCCAACCCAAATTATTCTACAGTTTTGCAATTTTCTGTATAAAGACAGAAAGAGGGCATGCAAATAACTCTGCCTCTCACACCAGCTACTAAGCTAAGCTCTCCTATCAAAGGGTGCTCAGGCTGCCATCCCTGAGCCAGTATAGTCAATAGAAGTCCAGCAGCAAAATCCTGACAAGAAGTCAGCTTTGCCACTGGCACAGGGATCAGGGCTTCTTCCTGAGCTTTCGGGTCAAATCTCCTGATGCAGCTTGTCAGTGCCAGCCTAAGATGCAGCCTTAGCAGTAACACTAACCTCACCCTTGAGCTCTTCTGCAAATTCAGTTTGAATTCATAAATCATTTCAATGTGATCCAAATGGTTTCCAGCAAATGTTACCATTTATTGACTATATCCCACCCTGCAGCTGCCAAGCACAGCCATGTGGCACAGGGATTCTCACTCAGTAACCATGCTGGTGGACCTTGGGCTGGCACCAAACCCCAGAGCCCACATCCAGGTTGTCACCAAACCTTCCTCCCAGCTCTTCCCTGATGTGACAGTGGTACTGCCACTCTCAGCTGATGCTACCTACACACATTGAAATGAGCACCATGGCTTGTGATCAGCTGTGATTTGTGTGATTTGTCTATCATCTATTATAAGTATTTACAGCCTATAGAAAGCAAATGTATTAAATCAGCCATGTTCACTTCCTCAACCAACTTGCAGTGCATTCAAAGAATCTCTGCTTCCTCTGATGAGCTTTACTTTTGATAAATCATATTGAGAAATGCTGAATATTACAACACTTTTACTGACTTACTAGTGAATTCCAGGATCAGCCATTTTACAGCTTTGCCTTAAAATGAAGGTAGGTTGGAAGACCTAAAGCTTCTTTGCTTTGCCTCTGAAGCAGCTCTGCAATGCCTTTCTCCCAGCACAGCCAACCTTCCTTTCAAGACCACTCCCAGTTCCACTGATGAAGAATCCCTTAACCAGCTCTTCTTCAACAATTTTCAGCCCTGATTTCCAGGCATCTAATTTTAGCAGTCACTGTTGAACATCCTCTTGAGTTATTGTTAGAATGAAATGAGGATCATCTGACAGGAACATATCCTTGGTAAGTACTGGGAAGGAATGCTTACGGAGCTCGCATGCCTTCCTGCATCCTAATTGACAATCCTACCACCCAGAGACACACCTTATCCCACCCTTTTTGTTCCTGGTACCTTGTATTTCCAAAAGCAATAAAATCCTGCACCAGTCTCAACTGTACTAGGCATATTTAGCTGTACCATTTTGCTCAGTTATTGTTTCCATAATTACTTCCAATTAGCCATAGGGATTTATTTGTTATTTTTAGGATCATTTCAGCTGAAAAGGCACCTGATTATATGGATCTATATTTGCATGACATCTTTCACTGCAGGATCTCTAAATACTTTGTAGGATATGAATGGATTTCTGCTTGTCTGCAGTGATCCTCCTTCTATAAGCAGGAAAACAGGAGCAGTGATCAAAAGACACGTCCAAACTCCCAGAGGAAATTTACACCAAACATAGTAACAGCAGCTTCCAGTTGTGTATGTTAACTATTAAACCTGTGCTAACACAGATGGAGTGAGGTTGGCTACACAGACATTAAAGGAAATGCCGATACTGTAATTTGAAACAGTTCTCTCCTTCCACACTAACAGGTTCAAACAGCAATTGAGCTTGAGGAGGGGGAAAAAAAAAAAAAAGCCTCCTTATCAAATACCAAACAAATGGCCCTTTTCTGCTAATAAGTAGCAATGGGAAAGAATGTGGATTTTCAGAGAGCTCAGTGTACAAACAGATGGGGCTGGGATTTTGCCAGCATGACTTGCCAAGGTTTTACCCTTTATCACTGTTAAGAAGATCCAATCTCCCAGCTCATTCTTCACACCAGCTTCCCTTCTTTGCGTTTTACCTGTCAGGGAGATGCACCAGCAAAACTCATCCAGATGCACTGAAAAACAGACAACACATGGGAGCCAGTAGACTGGTGTTTCTCTCTTTTATTTAAAAACAGTGCTTCATTACCATTTGCAAAGGGTTAGGAAGGGTTTCCCCCCTTGCTTAGAGTTTATAAAAGCCAGCAACATGATCAATAATTTATACACATGGATAGTAATACAAAAAAAAGGAATAAAAGCTAAAGATCTAACTACTCCAACCTTCACAATTCCAGCTACTTGATAATAATAGGAATAACCCAATGAATACTGTATGGTCTGAAAGCTACTATACAATATGATACTTAACGAGGGAGGGCGGGAAGTTAGAGGCTGTCACGAAGCCCTGGGATGCAGATACTGCTTCTCCAGAGTCAGCAGGGAAATGGGACCCTGGGCAAGCGGCTTGGGCGTCCTAGGAAATGATCCAGGGGAAGGGAACGCATCCCACCTGGGACACGTCCTGTTCCCCGGCGGTACCTGGCAATGGGAGGTGCTGGGGAGACTGCAAGAAGGGGCAAGTCTGTCGCTGCCATTGGAGGTGCTGCGGCGTCTCAGCCTTGCACTGAAAATCTGCAAGTCTCAAGTAGATCAGCCTGTGAGGTCAGTAAAATACTCCACCAGCTCCGTATCACTCTATAGCCCTGGTTCTCATTTGCTATCAGCCCCAGGTTTTAGCTCCAGCTATTTACAAGCAGGATTTATCATATTAAAAAAATAATTCAAAAAACAAACGAACAAACAAAAAAAAAACCCCATTAAAAAAAAAAAACAAACAACCGAAACCAAATCATATCCCCTGGGGTAAAAGAGGATGATTTCGTCACTTGATAATGCAGCCAAACTGAGCTGCCAAAACTACAACACACGCAGCACACACAAAATACTGTGAACAGAAAAAATAGAAAAACATGACCAGAACTGAGACTACTAATGCGGGAGGCCCGATTTCTCTAATTTACTCTGTGGGGAATCAACAAGCCCCTCCACCAGCAGAGAACTGGGAATCTGGTAAGAGATTTCTTGACCCACTTCGGAATAACAACAAAAAAGAATAAAAAAGCATTCCCAAGATTAACCAGCATTTTGCTGACTGCCAGCCAAATGAGTATCTGGGTGGACGGCTTTAGACACCAGCGATCTCCTGGTGAAATCAGGCAAGATTTTTGGCTGATGTGTTCTTGCTCTACCATGAGCTGAGAGGCAGCATGGGAAGCTTGTCTCCTGCACAAGCCTGGATCAGCTGCAGCCCGATACCTGGAGAGGACAACCACTGGCAGCACTGGCAGCTGCTGACAAGAAGTTGCCTTCCAGGGTCAGCAGTGGCAACGGAGATGGGACTTGGACATCCCAAGACCCATTTAGGCTGCCATCGATGCAGGCACTGCAGAGGGACAGGGGCTATCCTGACAACTCCTGGCTAGAGCGAAGCATACCAGGGATAAACCCCAGAGCCTACTTGTAAAGGGCCCCATTTCATGCTCTTGCTATCAGACTCCTGCTTGCCTTGTTGACTGGAGTTTTCATTGTGGAAGAGAAGTTTACTGGGGTTGCAGGGTGGAGAGGGCAATCAGTAAGGTGGGGGTGGAGGGAACGGGCTTTTCAGACATTAACATCACAAAAAATAGTGTTTTATGCAACAAAGAATCAAGTCTCACTGGTGTATACTACAAAATGTTTGACATTATCCAAGAGCATGTCAGAAATAAAAACACAAAGAAGTTTACATTGGATGTTTTTCTTGTTCACTATGTTGGTTTTCCCCCCCCTCCTATTTTAAAACAGTGCAAACAGGTAAAACACTTTAAAAATCACCCCTCTGCACCAAGGACAGCATTCCCCCACCCTGCCAGGCTGGAGGGTCACAGGCAGCAGGTCCTCTGCCATGCTGCCTGTGCGCTTTCCCTTTGGAGCTAGACTCAGCAAAAGCGCTCCCCAGAGCTGTTGTTTGAGTTTCCCTTTATTAAATTCCTAAGTGCTCCCCAAACCTGTTCTCCACTTGCCTCCATCTTCACGGCCAGGATGGGAAGATACAGAGAGGGATGGGCTAGGGAAAAACATGGGTAGAACTGGGAGGCTCTGCTTTGTATTTCCCGCTGATGGAGCTCTGGGTGCTGGAATTGAAAGCCCAGCAGCCAGTGTCTCTTTTCAGGCAGGGAAATGGCTTCATTAACCATTCCACAATTAGCACTTGAGCCAGCTATTCAGAAAAACCTCCTCAGCTCTTGCTGTGCACTTCACATCCACAGATGTCTCAAAACAGGTAAGAACAGGGGGTAAACTTCAACTTCACTTTAGGGACGGGGAAGCGAAGTCTAACGTAGCAACACAACTGCTCCACGGTGGCCCTTGAGGATCACTGACAGAGCCCTGCACAAACACAGGTCTCAGACTCCAGAGCTGTCACTCTTTCTTGCTGGGCAAGTCTGCTCCCTCTCAGGCACTGAAACAGCCAAGCCACAGCTATCTTTAAACATGGCTTTGTCTATCTGAACTCATGACACAAGATCCACATAACTGCTTAACCTGGGAAAAGCTGGCTATAGCAGGCTCATACTGAGCTCCCCATTGCCTCCAGGTCCTGTCATGGCTTTTCTTAGAAAAGCTAACCCACCTACAACAGAGCAGCCTCCCAAACATGGGGACAGGGATAACAGTTTGCTAATGTGCTGGGCACCAATACAACTTATTCCCAGTTGAGAATATGCTATACTAGTAGAAGTCATCTTTGTACCAGCACAACTGTACCCACAATGAAATACAGACCAGCACATTAAATAAATCAACTCTTCAAACCAAAATTTTATCAGTATATCATCATGTGCTGGCCAGACCTATTGCAAGACAGTACAAACAGCTACACTTAAAGAAACATTTTTATTCTGCATCAAGAGGAATCCCAGATGCCACCAGACGAGAAGGTGACAAACAGCAAGCTATTTGCCATGCTGCCTGTGTGGTTTCCCTCAGAAAGCCAAACCCTGCTTTGCAAGGGACCTGTGATTGCAGACCCATCACAGGGGCAAGCACTAGCTGCCATCATTCAAATAAGCCAGGGCCCAGTTTAATTTATTAAACGTAATTCATTTTGCATAGGGAGATATAGGCTTTGTCCTCACTTCTTCAGAAGATGGATATAGCCACAGCTTGGCTACTCTGAAAGCATCTCTAGCCAGTTTATAACACATCAGAGCGAAACCAGAGCTGTTGTTCGCCAACAGGGAAGAAAGGCTGAAGAGTTCTCCTGTCATGGCACAACACTCTTTCGAGAAACCTTGCTGCAAAATTCCAGCTGGCATGCAAGTTTTTGGGAGGTCCGGTGCTCTGGACACCTAGAACCAGTGAGCTACTTCTGGCCCCCAGCCATGCAAGTGTCCCAGTGTCCCCTCTGCAGCTCACTGCTGAGAGCAGGAAGCTGGGCTATCAGCAAGCTCCCTTAGCAGGGATCTGGCAGCACTAACTATGGAGTCATGGAGACACTGGCTGGTTAACGCACCAGAGGATCCTGGCAGGGAGTGACCAGAGCAGACCAGGCTCAGGTACAAGAGGAATCAGGCTGGATGGTCTTAGAGCAGGTATTACTCGGAGATCAGGGGACCACAGCCCCACAAAGGTTGGGTGCTTCTGCACTAACCCCCTCACATTCCTAAAATATACTCAGGCGGGCTGAAGCTGCCATGCATAGACTCTGCTCGGAGGCAGAAATGGGGCTGGCCTCCCTACTTCCAGAGAGGCAAAGTGGCAGGTGGGGATTGCAGGCAGCACTGCCGGGGCAGGGGAGGGCACTCAGGGGGGGAGAACCCAGCTTTTCAGGAGCCGCAGTCAGAACCAGCTGAACTGAACGCAGGAGAGGGGCAGCGGGGGGAAGGGGAGGGGGGCAGCGCCCCCGGGGGTGCTCTGCAAGCTGCGCTCCTCTGCCCACAGCCTGCAGACCTGCTGCCTGAGGAACTGCCCGGGGGCATGGGAAGGGATGGCCTCACTCAGGCCCTCCATTTACAGCGGTAGAACAAGTCCAGTAGAGGCTTTTGCTGCATCCCAGCTCCTCAAGTACCCCGGCTGCCCTTCAGTGGAAATGGCTCCCCTTGAATATAACTATTTGTACCACAAGTCCTCCCTCTTCTACCCCAACTCAGGCAGTAAAAGCCCCCAAACACTCCGAGTCCCTCTCATTTCCTAGATTTTGTGAAAGCCCCAACACCCTGTTCCCCCCCCCTCCCCATTTTCAAGCTAAAATATTTATATACAAACAACAAAAAAATTGTCATAACAGCAACAAACCAAACTTTGGCTTGGGGGAAAAAAAAGTAAAAAACCAACAATAAAACCAGAAAAAAAAGTGGCCAACAGGCTGGCAGTTTGGTGTCCTCTTTATCTGTCTATTCCTCCATAGAATCAATTGCTTCAGCATCTCTAGCTTAACTAATGGCTTCCCCATTCTTCCCATTAGAGGTGCTGTGCACAGAGAGGCTCCATGTGTCACTGGGGAAGAGCTAACATGTGTGGTTGCATGTGGCTGGGCCAGGACACCTCCCCAGGAGTGGAACCTCCACTTGGTGATGTTGCTTAGTGTTAAATGCAGGAAGTTTCCTATTCTGTATCAGTGGTGGACGGAGAAGCACATGTACAACAGGAGTTGGAAAGGCTTCACCAACAAACCCACACTCCAAGCTGCCCTTCTGGGGGCAGTGGCTCACCCCAGCACCAACTGATGGAGTCGAGGCAGCCTAATAAAATTAGGGTTCTGCACTTCTCTACCAGGTGGTGAGCACTGCCTCTAACCACTGGAGTTACTGGGAGCACTCCAAGAGCCAGCAGCTGAGTAGGGAGGTCTGGAGAGCAGCAACTCCCCCTCACACCACAGCTCACACTGTCATCTAAATGTGCTATCTTTGAAACACAGCGAATTTGATGTATGTGGGAGCAGAAGGGAGATGGTCTTGGGAGTTGTGGAGCCTTCTGCTAAATAGTCTCTATGCTTCTTCTAATATGTAGTGTCTATATGGACTCAGCAGACCAGGTGCACAACTTTCTACGAGAGGCTGGGCAAAACAAACCCAGGGGCTCCAATGCAGCTATGTAAGGGCCTGACATAGCTTGTGGTAGGAAGTTCCTATGAACTCAGAGCTTGCACAAGCTGCTTCTGCCAGAAACAAAACCACTTCAGGATCACATTTAGATATAAAAGATCCTCTTCCCCCACACAAACCCACATGCTTGTCCCTCACCTCAAGTAGCTTATACATGACTGTTTTTACCTTACTCATGTTGTTTGAAATACATTACTTGCAGAAGCACCTAAGCAGCTCAGGATGAACAGGAGCAGAGACCTTGCACGCTGGGCCTCAGAGCATCTGCCATGCTCGACTCTTCTGCTAAATTTCTTCCTCTGCAAGGCTGCACATGCTTCACCTCTGCAAGTTTAACCACTTGCTGTCTGCAGCAGAGGTACTCTGCCTGATCCTGCACTGCATCTGCCACTTCTCAAGGAACGGGACAGCAAGGGAGAAAGATCTTGAAAAGGAGGAATGAAAACTAAGATAATTATAGCCACCAGCAATGGACAACGATCAGCTAGTAAAAGTTCTGTGTGTGGGGGAAAGGTCATCCTCATCAAAAACTTCTTCCAAAGTCTTGTCCCCTATACAGCAGATAACAGCAGAAGTCTTGGAGCAGGTTGAGGGACTCTTCTCTTCTGAAGTCTAAAATTCTGACACTGCTGAAGCTGTCCCAAACCTGTGCGTGTCAGATGATGACAGGAACGAGGAAAGTCTCTGCATTTCCCCCATTTCCAAATGTAAATGACTATTTCCCACCAGCATTTAGGTCCCAGCCGCAGCCAAAGAGTGCTTCCTTCTGCAGACCAGAAACACGGCAGGTGGAGACTTCTCCCTCACGTCCTTCTGTCTCACAGGCACCAAGCACCAGACCCAGGGAAGTAACTCTGTCTGCGTGTTCCTGATTAATTGCATGATATCAGTTTCTAACCGCTTTCCTTATCACTAATTGCCTTTTCCGTGATTGGTAGGATAAGCTATGCACCAACATACAGACACGGAAATGCATTATTTTTACCACAGTTTAAAAAAAAAAAAAAAAAGAAAACAAAAAAACCCACAAAACAAAAAAAAAAGCACAATCTTTGGAACAAAAGAATTAAAGGCAGAAATTTAAAGGAAAAAAAATACATATTCAAAGAACATAGTGAGGTATAAAAAAGTATTTTCTCTTTTGTTTTTTTGTTTTTCCTCCTCAACTTGCTATAGAGTTCCTCTACTAGTAAATATTGCAATAGCCAGGCCTCATGACTTGGGGGGGCTGTCCCACTTGCAGGGGGCTCACGTCACTTCAGTAGGGGGCAAATCGGCTGTAGCCACCTCGGTATAAACTCGCCTGTAGAAATGAAACAGGAGAAGAAAAGGTTGTTAGGAGAACTGTGAAGTGATACCTAGGACAGCACCCAAATGCTTTTGGAAGGACCAATGGACCTGTCCTGGCACTGGCCCACCACCATCAGCACCTCTAAGAAGCAAGAGAGAACTCTGTCTGCAAATCCAAAGACGTGGCTCAGGAGAACATGCTCATGGCCAGCCAAGCTGGAGGCGAAGTTTGGCAAGTCTTAGTGGAAGGGAGCTCAGTACCAGAGAGGGGATTCACGAGTCCTAATCTCAAGCTACATTTTTAGGCTGCCTTTATAGATAGACAGCAGACACCAAGACTTCTAGGATGCTCTTTACCTCACCTTAGGGTGATATGATGACCGGGTACCCTAGAATCACCTGCTTTTCCCTCACTGACCCTAAAAAGAATCCACATGATGAGCTGAGGCTGAAACAGAGGTGCTACACTGCAGTTATCTATTTTTAGGTGTCTTTTTCTCTGAACACATTTGTATTCCAGCCTCTGCAACAACTTAGCTACTGCGCTGGCTAGCAGATGGGCAAGCGTGTGTTTTCACCAAGCTGCTCCACTCGTCTCTGATGCCAGCATACCTCATTCCTACCCTTGCGTAACTACTGCTGGCAGGCAGGACACCGCATCCTTCCACTAGTGGAAGAGGGAACCAAGTGAAGCAGCTTTGCTGCAAGATGTCACAAGAACAACTTATTCCCTTGCTTCCTACAATGGAAAATGGCACAAAAGGGTGTCTTGAATCTCAAACTATTGCTGATTTTTGCTCTATATATCACTTTGATACAGTTCTACTGATTCACCAGCAGTGTTCTGGCTCCTGGCACTTCTGGTCAGTTTTAATTTTCATTTTTTATTGTACTAGCTGATGTGCAAGACCAAGTAATAACTGGCCTCCTACAACCTGGTTCCTTTCTTAGTGCACACACACATATGAATGCAGAACAACTGGGAACCCAGCACTGCAGCTAAGGACCTCCTCCCTCAACACAAAAGTCTTTCTGGGTGAAGTTTCATTGCCTTGTACCCAGTGAACAGCTGTTCCCCACGCTGGAAATGAGAAACAGCACAAGAAAGAAAATCCCACTTACCACAGCGCCAACTCCGTAGCTAGCGGCAGGGGCAAGGGCATGGTAAGGATCTGCTGTGTACACCCTGCCATAACTGAAGAGAGGGAGAAAAGATATAAAAAGAAAAAAGTCACTCGGGAGGGGCAGAGAAATAGCTGTCTGACCACAGGTAATGGAAGAAGCAGCATGCCCTTCCACACACATGTATGCACACATGCACACACAGGCACGCAGGCAGCCTCTCTGTGAAGAGAACCAATGGGCATGCTGCCATGCATCGGTATGAGATGGGCAAGAGAACGGCCTGCATGGAGGGATATGGTAGAAGCCATGAGCTTGACCTGTGGGGAAGACGTCATCGCCTTTGAAATGACAGCTAGTATATCCCTTACCTCACGTGATGCAATTTGGGAGGAGAGTGACTGCTGGCGCTAGCGCTACTGGCACGGTAACAGCTGCTACATGGAAAGCAGTGAGGGATTCTCCATAATGAAAAGAGAGCATAAACTTTAATGGTCTCGCATGTGCTAGGATTAAAACACGGCCTCACTGCACAGGAGATGAAAAATCTCAAGGCAAGCACTCTGGTGATGACAATCCTTTGTATCTATTCAGAGCTGCATGTTACAGCATCCTAGAGCACTGCATAAGCTGAGTCATTTTTACTTTATGGATGGGGAAAGAAATGCACCCAGTGATTAAGCAACCTGCCCAGAGTCACAGAGCAAGGAAAGCCAGATCTCTGACTCTGAGGCTGTAACCGCACTGCCTCCTTTGTGCAGAGAATCACAAGGATAGGGAAGAGGCTAGGATTTGTGCCAGCTCACATACACCGGAGTGCAGTACTGTCTGGGAGTAGAGACAAACCGTGCATTCAAGTCTTTCGTGTTGGGTTGTCCATGCATGTGTGCGCATGCGAGTGCAAGAAAGACCAAAAAATGGGGGAAAGAAGTAGAAGTTCTGTAATGGATCGATGCTCCTTGAATCCCTGAGCACAGCAAGCTAACCCCCATGGACACCTGTCCCTTACATACCCATCGCTGTAAGCTGCTGCAGCGGCTGCAGCGGCCGTGGCTGCTGTTGCAGTAGCAGGTTGTGCATATCTGTAGGCTGCGTATCCACCCTGCAGGAGAGAAGAGAACTGACTTTACAGATACCTGTCCACCCACACAGAGCATAAAAAAAAAAATTTAAATAAAAGTCACACACATCACAAGGAGAGGAAGTATTTCAAACTGCATCAGCTCCCATGTCTTGTCTATCGCAAGCATCACCCATTAACTCATGTAATATTCCTTTCCTTAGAGGGACCAGGGAGGCTCTTCCACTACTCTGTTTAGCAGAAAAAATATACTGAAGAAGACTAAGCATGGTTATAACCCTGCAGAAAATGCACTTTGGCATGGAGGAACTGAAAACCAGAATAGACCTGAAATCTTGCATGTAACGTAATTTTAATGGTCCCTTCCTCTTAAGCTGGAGAAATTAGAGGTGGACACTTTCTGTGAAGTGTGTATTTTAGAAAGGGGACCGTTAAGAGAAATTCCTGCATTTATTTATTATTATTTTTTACCTCTCTTTTTTTAAGCCTGGAAAACACAAAAGACTAGAATTTAATTTAGTCCACATGTGCAAAAGTACCAATAGCCAGAGAAGCAAAAGAGCAGTCAGGAAAAGACGGTCAGAGAAGACAGTCCCTAGTGGGTTCAGGGCTGTCAACAAGCAAACAGACAAGGAAGCCAATCAGACTGTTCTACCTTCCCCTCCATATGAAAAGGACATAGGTCAAGGGAAATTATTCCAGAGCAGTCTGTACTGCTGCTGCTTTTCTGCCCGTGCTACACACTGTAGCAAAGGGGCTTACACTGAGCAGAGGTAGTTACTAAAAATGTGCTTACAGCTGTGTTGGCAAAACATGAATCCTGACTCAGAGAAAGACCTGTGAGTCTTCTCCTGGAACTCCCACAAGGAGCTCCTGGGGCAGAGCAAGGCTTGGCCCAGGCTCTGCACACCCTGCAGTACTGAAGGGTCAAGGCCAGCCACCTTTCAGACAAGGGGCAAAGGTGGCACAGCAGGAAGCAAAGGGGACTCTGAAGCCCTGGTTAGGTCTTTCCTTACTGGACACTTCTGAACACATTTTTGTTAACTTACAGGGGAAGGGGGAATGGTAAATGAACCATGGCTTTGACTTGCTTGAAACACAATAAGCCATTAAAAAAAAAAAAATAAAAAAATTCGGGATTGTTTCTGGCCTTTTCTTTTCTTTTTTTCTTCCAAATGACATTTCAGGTTTTGAAGGAGCAGAAGGCAGAGTTATGCTCTTCACCTCCAGAATCAGTTCAACATACCTCTACCACTTATATATCCTTTGCACATATGTAACTAAGAGTACAAGATCAGCTCTACCACAGAACTGTGTTTGCTCAGCAGTGCTCAGTTTGGGGTTAGGTAGCTTTTTAAATTAGAAGTAATGATTTTAAACTAATTTTGGTTGCTTTTGTGGGGCCCGCGTTAGTCCCATGGAGGCTAACATGCTATCAAAAACATGTTTGCAGACCCCTTCCTACTCCAGAGGAGAGGGACCTGCAGCCTCTTTAATTTTCTAGTTAACAGAAGAAAAAGTAACCCATATCTACACCTGTGAAACATCACCACATGACCTGGAAGAGGTGTAACGTTGCAGTTTTGCCCTTTTAATCTCACTTGGCTGTTTCAAACTCTGCATTGTGGATTGATGGTTTGGGGATCCTTAGCTTGGTTTTGTCATGGTATCACTGCACCATTATTTCCACCTCCAAAACATGATGGAGGCAACCGCAATGAGGCGCAGCCTTAATCCAAACCAAACCGTCAGCGATCTCACCAAATTAAAACAAGACTTCATATCATTGTTATTGAGTTATTCCCTTAGGTTTATCAGCTTCCTGAACCCTTGATCTGTTACTTGGGCACAGCTAAGAGGCACTTTCTCCTGGCACCACCCTCTGCAGGGCAGCTGACTTCAGCATGCACCCTGATTCCCACCCTGCCCCACACTTGCCAGTCACATTTCTGATCAGAAGCCACTTCAAATGTGCCTGGCACATACTCTGAACATGACAGCAAGATGCAGTTTGAAACCAAAAAGGCTTATCATGTAATCATCTTTTAACTCATGTCTCTCATAAAGGAAAACGAAACAAAAACAAACCAAAACAAAACAAAAAAAAAGAAGAAGAAGAAGAAAAGAAGGGTTGGAATCAGGTGTGGGGGGGGAATGGCGTAACATTTATTAATCAAAATTAAAAACTAAGCATGCTGACATCTGGAGCTAGAACAACCAGCAAAGTCACCACGTTCAGACTCATATTGGCTAGTTCTATCCATCCCAGCATTCTCTTGGGACAGCAGTTCGCCCTAGGCTCTACCACAAGCTCAGTGAAGTACACAGCCTCAAGTACTAGAGCGTGCAGCCACAACAACCTGCTATTACGGAAACAGTCAGTCACCACTGGAGTTAACATTCCAACCTTAACGACTCCCGCAGCCTCCCGCCCTCGCCCCCCAAAATGGCTCCCACCCTAGCCCTGTCCCACACCACAATGTTAATAATTATAACAAGCAATAACCCATCTGTTATATCAGAGAAGGGAACAGAGACTCCACTGAGAGATTTAGAGCGGGATGTTAACATTTCTTCAGTCAACTGCACAACAAACAAAAAGAAAAAAAAAAACAGGAGAAATAATTCATTGGAGAAATGAAGTTAAGAAATAGCTGACGTGTATTGCTTTTTAACCATGCACTGATGCAAAATTGAAGCTACTGGTTATTTAAAAAAGGAAAAAAACAAAAAAATCTCAGGATAGAGGTACACACGTACAGGCAGACCTGCTCAGTTCAAAGTGATCTGCAAAGTCTACTTATGTGTACTTCAAATAAAACCAAAAATGGGGATTATAATGGCCATGGTGCATTCCTGTCATAGGAGCAATGAGTGGGGACAGCTGGGAGATTTCTGACACAGGGATGTATTTAGCATGACCAGCAGGTCCAAATACACCAAAACAGGGTGAAAGAAAGAGGAGGAACTATTGCAACTATTATTCATTATTTCATAAATCCTTTCACCAAGCTCTGGGACCTGTACAGAGCAAAGCAGACACTGTACAGGTTGCCTCATCCAGCTGATGCTCCTGTTCTTCATAACCCAGTGCCCACCTACATAATTCCATAAATGCATCTAAAGCCCTGCTCAGTTTGTCCAATGCACCAGATATTTTCTCCTGCTATTCCTGTTCACATAGAACTTTTAACTGATATGCAGAGCTCATCTGTAACCTCAGCTGCATAGTCCTAAAACCCCTAGTGATTTCTGGTGCCACTCACTTCAGGTACTCCAGTAAATATAAACTATAACAGAGTAGAGCATCTGCAATAAAGAGGAATAATCACGTTTACCAATTAAATAAATAATTATTTTAAAAAAAAAAAAGGCCCTTGCTAGCTTCACCACATTCCTCCAGTGCCACACAGCCAAACTGCAACAGAAGACACCACTGAGTGACAGAGTGCCTGAAACCCAGGACAGCCATGCAAACTCCCACTCCAATCTATTTGATTCCACAGGGACAGGTTGCCCACCTAGCTTCATTTTTTTAAAATCTTTAGCCTCATCTCAAAAGAGATGAGTCTGTCTGAGCTGCTTGCAAAGATGTTAAGTCAGAGACCTTTCCATTACTGGGACAGTTTAATCACTGCCTACACAAGGAAAGAGGAACTAATGAGAAGGGTTATGCATTTTTACTGGGCAGTAACAACCAAAAGGACTGTGTAAATCAAGATTATACAGGCTTTTGGATTGTCTGGGGAACATGTGAGAGAGGAACACAAGCCTAGATGTTGCTTATATTAATTCAAAGTTCTCTTTCTCTGGCTATCTGGCCAGTGTTGCTGGGACTACGCTGAACCCTTTCCCCATATAGCACTTGGGCCTTCAGACCTCAACTGCCTGTATTAGTCAGGTATTCACAAAAGCCCAAATTTAAAATGATTCTTCTGCAATGTTACTGTCCTTGGCTCATCAACAAAGCAATTTATTTTTTTTTAAATTCCTTCTTTAATGTTAGATGACAGCTTTTTCAGTACTGTCTTATATTCTCTGAAATAATACAAACATGGAAGAACAACATACACAGGAAGCTGCAATCCCAACTAAAGCAGCATTCCAATTACTGAGCATGTTAATGTAAATAAATGAGCACAATGCAATTCAGCTCAAAATAAGTCCATCTTCTCTTCCACTCTTCAGGTCCATATTAGGTGATCAATCCAAAGAGAGCGGGAGGAAGTCCAACACTACAGCTTACTATGCCAGTGTATCCTATGGTATAAGCCTCCTTTTTTTTTTTTTTTCCCTTCCTGCCTTAGACAGGCACACAAAGTATGTTGCTGGCCCTCTTTACTTCAAAGAGCCTTAATACCCCTAAGGCACAAGCACACACATAACCCTGGAGAAACGTGTAACTCATGGTACCAGTTAGATACGTTCGACCACCTGCCAAGTTTAGGCAGCGAGCCCAATTTTAGGATCTTCTATTTGTCATCTCTCAAATGTGTCTTCTCCACCCCCAAACTGCCATATAACAGAATTTAAGAAGCAGAAAGGGCTAGAACCCCTTCTGGTATTTCTGTATTAGAAGGGTGGCATATGTGCACCAGGAATGAGCATGAATGAATTAAAAGAGGTGACAGGACAACGGTGTCCATTGCAGCAGGTGCTTCTAACATGGTAATGGGACAAGCATGACCTTGTTAACCCTTCCACTGAATTTATGTTTTGTTGGTTTTTTTTAGTTTTTGTTGTTTTGGTTTGGGTTTTTTTTATTTTGAATGAAATGCCACTCAGTATGAAATCTGGACACACGCCACCCTGCTACAGCGGGGGCTTGGATCACACGTGAGTCTGCGCTGCCCTAAAAAAGCCTCTGTTCCCATCTCTAATGTGGTGCTGGAATGGTTAGTATAATTCAGTTTGTTCCACTGCAATCCACAATCTGATTGGTTGGCAGGTCACACTGGCACTCCTACCTGAGGTATTTTAGCGCTAATGATTGGTTCCTGTAAGACTATTCTATAACAGAACACAGGAAGAGCAGTTCAAAAAAACACAGCTGTGGAAAGAAACAATCATACAAACAGCCCGCAGCGGGGCTCACCAGCCTTTTCTTTCCAGTGGATGCAAGCACGCTTTTCACAGGCAGGAGCGGTCTTCGCATGGGTGGGTTTTTTGGGTTTTCCCCCCGCCACCCAGATTGACCCCATTGTAGAAGAAAGATAACCTTTCTTATGATCCGAAATGAAGCCCTCTGCATCCTGGGGCAGGTTGTTTTATCAATTCAGGTGTCTTGCCAGAGTGGGACGCATCCAACAACAGATGGAATGCCTTCTTCATAGAAGAAATGGCTAGCAGGATGGTTGCCCCAGGAAAGAAAAAAGGAGTGAGGAAAAGGAGGAGGAGGAAAATGAGAAATTGGTGCGTAGCATATATGCAGAAAAAGCAGCCCAAACTTGGGACACTTCCCTTTCATCTTGCCTATGACTAACCACTCCCTGCCAGCTCAGCTCCTTTTTCTACCCTTCCTTCACACAACCCTATGGGTTCAGGCGTCCTAAGAGAACCTCAATTTAACTTCCCCCCAGTCCTAACTAAGTATCCTCTGCCATCCCTTCCAGAATCTGGACAAGTCTATCACACCAACCAGAGGGATGGAAGCACTGCAGTGAAAAGCACGACAAATCAGTGGGGCACAGGGACACTGCAATCATTCCACCTGTGACAAAGAAATTGTTTGGAAAGGCAATTTCAAGTTTGGATTATGATAACTTTTTCCTGAGCTCCACTGGAGGGCTTTGAGCAGCAATAACACAGGAAAAAGCACCACCATCTACCTTGATGGAGTTCCCTCTTCTATCAGCCTGCTTTCTGACAGAGAGACCATAGCCACCAACAGCAGTCATCAGAAGTCCACCTAATGGTTCTAACCTGACTTGGGGGCTTGCTTTTGTGTTACGTGATGGTAGTGCACTGCAGCACCAAGTCGTTACGGATATTCTTCATTACTGAAGTCTCTGTCCTTAAAACATGTTAAGTCTCTCTCCCCACCTGCAACAGAAGCTCTGAAGGAGCTTTCTCAAAAGAAGCAGGGAGTAACCCTGGCCAGTCTTTCCTTTCAATGTGGCAGACTCTTACACGCCACACTGAGGGAAGAGGCACTAAGCATCACTCATTTTCTTGGTTACTTGCTGTAGCAAAGTCAGTGGTGGGTAAAGCTAGTGTTTTAGGTGTGAAGCAGGAAAACCCAGAATCTTCTGTAGTCCTTGACACAGTTTTATAAAGAAACACTTGACTAGGCAGATCAATTTTTAAAGGACTGCACACATAACAGTATATGTAAGAATGAAGAAATGCACCCAGTATCTCTATGCTCAGAGAGCACATCTTCCAACTGGTGTACCTGGGCTGGGAAAAGCACCTCTACAAGACTTGATCCTCTACATAAGCCAACAAAATCCAAAAGCTAGTTCCATCCATTATCCTGAGTGTAACCCCAGGATCCTCTTTATAAATGTCAGGAATAGCACCTTCAAAGGAATGGGAATGTGAAATTCATGCTGACAACTGTGTCACTACCCAGTACAAAAACTTCCCCAGCTCCAAAGAGCTATGACCTACAATATCACAAAAGGAAACTCTGCTAGAGCTAGGCAGGCCACAAGTTGCAATGGCAGTAGTGAACCTGAACATATTTGCTTTGAAAGGCATATTCCTGCTCTGCAACAGCTCTCCCCCTCCCACTTTTCTCACTGGCCAGTTCAAATACCTCCATCTACAACCCACCTAGGTAAACAGAGTTGCCCTGGAGATTTGCAATACAGACTGACTGGGTAGGACAAAGACAATGACAGGACAAAGTCTCCCATGGTACCACAGCTAATTCCCAGACAGGAAGAGGCTGCTGACTCTTGTAACCGAACATCTCAACATATTTGTACTCTACAATTCCCCAAAGAGATGAGAGAATCTAGCCTATTTAGGTACCATTTCTACTAGCAAAATCAGATGTCAGTTTTCACTCTAGCATCTCAGTCTCCATTTTTAATCAGTCCCAGTGTCTTCCCCAAAGGGAAAATCTCCACATCCCAGTGGCACATGAACATTTTTAAACATACAGCTTGCTCAGTTTAGTGTGGGCTGCACAAATCAAACCTGAAAGGGCCCCAAGAGGGAAGAGAAAGGGGAGGGTGAAGGGGGAGAAGGAAAGGGAAGGTCTGAGGCTAAACCAGTCCTGTTATTTTTATATTCAAATTATGAGAGAAGTGTTGAGAGAAATTTTAATTTGCTAGTCGTCTCTCAGGCTGATTAGTATCAGTGTGCGTGTGGGGGACAGGACACCCAGTGAACTGACCCTGGCAATGATCAGGAAACCCAAAGGCTTAGGTCTTGCACCCAGGGGCAAGCGCAGTGACAGAGAAGCATGCTTGCATTCCTAAATATATAAATATATATATCCACAAGGAAGAAGAAAATTAAAGTAAATGATATTTAAAAAAACAAACCAAACCAAACAAACAAACCAAAAGAAAAAGAAAACAAAACAAAAAAAGGCTGGCTTGTCAGGGGTTGGGGACGAGAAGGCTCCGGTGTGTGTACTTACATAGAGGTCAGCACCGTAAAATCCGTCCTGGTAAACCACACTGCAGAAAATCCACACAAAAACAAAAAAACAAAAAAACAAAAAACAAAAGAACAGAAAACACATTCCGGTTATTGAGGACGGCAGCATGCACATGCGTTTTACACAGGCAGGTGATGTATGAATCCACAACCTGGGCTTTTGGCAGGAGCAAATCAGCAAGAGAATGTGTGTGCGCACGCACGCTAGACGGCTCCAAGTCATCTTCCATGGCATGCAGAGGGGGAAGGGGCGGGCAGAGGGGGAGACAGTATGCGAAGGAGAGAGGGAGGGGAACCACCATCTTGTACCATAAATATAGACTCAAAAAGATCTGATGTCCTGAAGAAGAGAAACAAGGGTTTAGAAACCTCCACTCTTGGTTATTTTCCTGGAATGAGTTTAGTTACCCCCTAAGCATGTGGAAACATTGGCTTCCTGAAGTGGGTTTGTGAAATTGAGGAGCCCCTCAGAAGGCATCCCACGGGGGCTGGAATCACCTATGTCAGGAAGTGTGGTTCAGAGACTTGTGCCTGATTACA
The DNA here is from genome assembly GCF_001715985.3 of Manacus vitellinus. Taxonomy (NCBI): domain Eukaryota; kingdom Metazoa; phylum Chordata; class Aves; order Passeriformes; family Pipridae; genus Manacus; species Manacus vitellinus. The sequence continues at coordinate 15,061,628 of NW_021940682.1, forward strand.
TATTTCAGGCTTCACAGGGCTGCATGACTTTGTTTCTGACATCCATACATCACCTGCTTTTACCCTGCACATTAGACATGCGATAAGATTTGGCTGATCACACAAGCATGCAAAGTATTATTATTCAGCATCTTAAAGAACCGATGCAACACCTCAGGAAAACAAGTCAATCAATTCTGATCAAAGTAAACACAGAGAAATGTAATTGAAAAGAAAAAACCAAAAATACCCACAATGCATTGCTTTCACAAGCAGAGATAATGAGCTAAAAAGGTTAGGTGACTGGTCCAAGGTCCGAGAATTGAAAGGTGCAGTGGGAGTCCCTGGTAGTAACAACCTATTCCATAGCAGAAAGGAGCAACTGGAAGGGTTTCCATGGGATGGTGCTTTTTCTGCGTTAAGCCATAGTTTTCTTTCTCTCAGAACTTCAAGCAGGAAAACTGTTAAACAGAGCCTGGGATTCCCAAAGAGCTGCTCTTACCAGAGCATTCACTAGCTTAAGACTATGCAGCTTGCTCTGGGGACAGGGGTTGGGGAAGGATGAGGAAGGAAGAGAGGGTATGCCCCCCACCCATTTGAGTTCAGCGTGTGCTTCACATACTGAGGAATTTCCTCCTGCTTTGTCCTATCAATAGCTCCGCACAAACTTGCTCAAGGCTTTAAAAAGCATTAGCCCCACCACCTGTGATGTTCATGGATCTGATGTGTATGACTTACCCATAGCATTAAGGAAAAAGAAGGTATGGAACACTAGCTATTCTTTTGACTATTATTTTTTGCTTATCAGATGAAACGTGAAATGCTGCCAAGAGCCTGCCACCCTCAGACACCCACCTATTGTAAGGCACACACACGCAAAAAAAGCCCAGCAGATCTTGCCAAAATTCTGCATGCTATTACTAAAAAAAAATAAAATTAAAAAAAAATCTTGCCATGTTAGCTACTGCTTGAATAATTTAGTCTTGCTGTCTTCCCCAGGAAAAGTACACTCCATTCCCAATGGACAAAGTTACTGTAGTCTCCAAGAGCGCTGGGAGCAGGTATGAAGATAGAGACCCTTGTTAGAGGAAGAGGGGAGCCACTTCAGCAGGGAGAAGCAGGCCATAAGATCATGTTTGTTGAAGCTAAATTTTTACAACCACATAACAAAGAATTTGGCTCCTGGGGCAGTGACTTACATTGCTGGGTTCTCTATCTAGGACCAGGAGTGTTTTAGCAGTGATACTCCACCTGCTCCTGCAGGAAAGGCAAACGCATGACAGAGGAAGTGACTTGGTTTATGAACAGGTTATCAGTTTTAACAGTTATTCCGAACACAATCAGTTGGATGAATATAAGCATTACCACATTGGATCAGGCCGCTATTTCTGTCAGCAAGAAATGCTAGCATCAGCTCTCCAGAGAAAACTGCAAGGAACACTATTAACAGGTAAGAGTAAGACTTCCTGGATCAAAATAACCAAGCACACGTGCATCCTCCATCTCTCCTTTAGTTAGGACTTGACTGACATCAACTCGCAGGGTTGAAATTAGCAAGGTTTATTTATATGCTAGAATATCCATATTTGTTGCTTCTTAATGCTCGCAAAAAAATGAGAGAATTCCATCATTTGAGAATCACAGAGGCCATTCTGGTAATGTAGCCTGACCAGAAACATAAAGCAGTCCAGCAGCCCATCAAATCTGTGTCATCTGCAAAAAACACACTAACTGAGCTAAAACACGTCCACGGGAAAAAGAATTATGCTGGGTTTGTAAAGCAGCCAGCATATCATTTAGGTGTACCAACAGTTGACTGTGCTGTAAAAAGAACCAAAAAACCACTCCAAACCCGCAACGCTCCCTGCTGCCTTGTACCTAGTCTTTTATCTGCTGTGGCTTTGAACCTGTGAATCCTCTACATATTTACACTCCTAGACTAAATTACTCTTTACTAAGGCAAGTCCACTCTTCATATAGGTACTTAATGACCACGAACAAGTCAAAGACTAACCTACAGTTTGAGAAATAAAATTTATCAAGCTTATTTAGCTTTCAGAGTTTTACAGTAGGCAAGTTTTTATCACACTATCTAAATTCTTACAGCTTTTGGTCTGAAGTGTAATTTGTCAGCATTCTCATTTAAAAAGCGTGGCTGCTACAAATCAGGGCAATATTCCAGTACAGTTTTTACTCATGCTATATATCAGAGGTCTCCTTATTTCTACTGAGTGGTATCTCAGTTATAAACTGAAGGTGGCATTTGTATTCAAAGTCAGGCTCAGGTGACTATCTAACACCATCTCCAAGAGTCGAAGCAACTGCTTTCTGAGGTATGGATAGCCTTCCCTGGATAAACATCCATGTCCATACATAAGTATGGAAATTCCAATTACACACTGGTAAATCTTAGTTTGAGTTCTTGAAATAAATATTAAATCATTAAGAGTTATGATTTCTTGCACCTTCCTCTGGTCTAGCACTTGACACTGTCAAAACTTACTCTAACCTGAATGGCCCTCAGGTCTGATCCAGTATGGCAATACCAACGAGCTTTTATTAATCTATATTCTGTGTTTTTTAAATTCTGCTAAGCTCTCAAATGCAGTGATACCATTAAGTTTTGTAATTTAAACACCACTGAGGTTTGTGAAAACCAATTCCTTCCACCAGGTTTGAGTTAACCTGCAGCTTACTTTACCGTACTTCCACATTACTCACTATGTCTTGGTCACTCATGTGTTGCTGACTGATCTTGTAGTGTCATCTTTCCACTGGCCAGGAAGAAACTAACTGATGCAGGGCAAGGTGTCAGGAACATGTGCCTGTCCCTGACCTCATGGAGGTCAACAGTGCCCACATGGAGCAGTGGCTGTCCAGGTTACTGCAACATGGAATTGAATAGCACATTTTGTATGATTCCACTAGGAAACAAATTTGGTCTACAAAAAAACTTTTGGAGACTCAGACTATGATGACAAAAAACACCAGCAGTTAATTACACCCAAGTGCTTGGACTAGGGACAGTCCTGGGCCATCTGTGAACCTGTCTTGCTTACTGCTGCCCTTGTCAATGTTTACTACATAGTGTCCTGCCCATGAAGACATGGAATCAGTCAGCACAGTCGAAAAACTCGATGTAATGTAAGTAAATACAGACATGAGACAGTATTTGGGATGGCTAATAAATGGAGCCTGGCCCACATTCCAAATGGAAATAAACCTTTTACAGGGACTCAGGCTGGATTTATATCAAAGACAAGCCCTCCCAGTGCCCCACTCATGACAGCCTCTTGCTAGGAAAGCTTAGCCATTACTCCCAGGGATGAAGAGCACATTTCCTCTCCCTGGTGCAAATATTTCATATTCTGCTAGAAGGCAGCACTTAGCTCAGTTTTGCTTCTCTGTTAAGCTGTGGAGCACTTCCTAATAAAACTTGACTGGGTCATTTTTAGAGCAACAGACAAGTTGCAGGTCAGAGGTTATGTTTAGAGGATAACATGAACTAGAAGTGGTAGAAGAAAGAGGTGGATCTGAAAACCCAGAAGAAACACTGTTCAGAAGACCAACATTCAGGCAGGAGGTTTCATTTAAAGTCTTCTGGTGAATTAAATACAAACATTGTCTAGCTTTGCTCTCCGGCAAATCTGGCAGACACATGACCACTGCAGCTTGCTTCCTCGAGCTCCACTTTAAATATCAGATGGGACTCTAAAAAGAAAGGGCCACAGAAGCTCTCACCACTTAATCTGCTATAGAAGGTACTGTAAGTTTATCAGGTCAGCTCCCTGCACTGATGTGTGTGGATTCCACCTTTCTTTTTAATAAAAGATTTGTGATTTATTTTCTTCCCTTTTGGGCCTAGTCTAAAGAAAAAAAAGAAAAGGGTCAGTCCACTTCTCTGTCTCGGAGGATTCATTCCTACTCCTGTTCTTTCTGAGAACATGGTCTGGAAAATATGGCAAGTAAAACTCCAGAGACAATATGAATAAAGCATCCTCAAAATCAGAAACAAACAAAAAAAAGACAGTTTGGAAGGGATTTGCTGATTTATCTGTCATTCCATCACATTTACACAAACCAACAAAAACCCCAAACAAACTCACATACGGACCTAGTTCCCTGTACTTTTAAACAGCGGAATATTCTTTTGTAACAGCATCTATTCCACTGCATTACTAGTGAAAAGTCTGAGGGCAAAGAATGCTAAGGCCATGCATTCACTGCTGCTTCATTGCACTTTTATTTTCCCTACATCCCAAACACTCCCAGCTTTAAATTAATGGACTTGATTAATCTTTGTTTTAAACCTTTTTAAACCGTCTCCAACAAAGAAAGCAAATCCATTGTGGGTAACTGGCTCTTCTGTGTCCTACTGCCAGATGGTGAGGCATGAAGGTAATGGATAATATTCCTCAATCCGGGATACGAAAACGCAAATGGAGTGCAAAGAGCAGAACCTTTTCAGGAATTTTAGATCTTCTCTCTTTGTGTCCTTCTCAGCAGCACTATAACATTTGGGTCAATGGATGACAAACGCCCCATAGACAAATTGAGAAATTATGAGAAGGAATTCATCAGCGCTTGAAGCTGTCACAAGTACTGAAAATTGTTTCAATCAAAAACTCAACACAGAAAAATTTAGATTTGCCCCCACTGGATTCCATCATGTGCAGAATGCTCTGGCACTAGCAATATCTTGACTCTCACCATCCAGACAATTTTAGGGTTGTTTTGTTAACTGATTAGCTACTTGACACAGTTGTGCAGAGCACTCTGCTCTTGTGACCTGTGCTTACCCTGGGTAGGCAGGGATGGCCGTGGGAGGTACCGCCCGGACTGCCCCATACACTGTCCTTCCTCGGCCCCTCAGATGGGCGCCCCGAAATGCGGCTGCTGTGGTGGCTGCAGTTGGATAGGGGAAGCCTGGAACTGTAAAGACAGACAAAGTGGAAGGTGAAAAGGATCTGAGGTCTTTCCCAGAGAACAACCACCTGCTTCAAACAAAGTGACACAATAGCTCCACAGCAGTGGGACGTTTTGCATCAATCCTGCAGAGGGACATGCTTATAACCCAGCAAGCATCCCATACAGACTTCCTTCTACACCATGGCCCTTTGTGGGGAGAAGGGTTGCAGAGAGGTTTGGCATGCAAGAGGTTAATGTTTTGGCATGCCTTACCCACCCCAAACAGGGTTCAAATCCCCCCACCTTCTGACACTGCCATGCAGTCTGGTTAGAGTCTGAGAAGCGCGGGGAGTTACTATCAATACAGCACGCGGTTCTTCCAAAACTGCAGAGGCTCTTTAAAATAATTGGTCAAGAGGCCCTTAAAGTCAACCAACTTACATCAGTCTCTTCCCTCCTTTCCCCTCCCACTCTTTGCCACCCAATCCTCTGTATGTTCATTTTAAAGCCTGAAAGACAAGATAGCCCATATAACAGCAGCAGAAATTTCCCATAAAGTGCCAGTTTACTGAGAGCCCACCTTCATTTAACAAGTGTGACCAATAACCAGCACCACATATAGTGATGCCTATATTACACTTTAAACTGGAGTAAACTGGCTCGTGATGAAATGACGTAAAACCTCACAGGCATCTGCAAACACGTAATAATCAGATACCGAGAGGGAACGAGTCCCAGGGCACAAACCAAACCCAACCCAACGTGCGTCCAGGTACATGCCACTAGGGGCCCTGCAGACTTGCGGTTTAGCAGCTTGTATAATATGTACTTTAGGGATTTGTCTGTTTGGTTTCTTCGATTTCTAAAGCGGGGAGGGGGGGCAAGGGAATGGCCTATTGCTCACACACACCCTCCCCTTGTTCTGCAGCTTCCTTGTTGTTCAGAAAGACACATTCAGTAGTACAGCAACACACTGCAGATGAACAAGTTACAGCAACTGCACAGTATACTTTGGCTCAAGGTGAACTCATTCCCAGTGAGACCCATCCTTTCAAGTATATATTATACAGACTGGAGAGAAGAAGGGTAACAGGTCATTGTTAACTCAAGCACAGTAACAACACAGGGGTCAACGGGGGTTACTTACTGATTAAAGGAATGTAAGTGTTAATACCCCCCCTTCCTGAGAGGGGCACTGCGGCGTCATTGCCGAGCGAGACATCTGCTTGAAAGCTGGACGCTATTTTAATTTTAAAAAGAATAAAAAAAGAAAAAACAAAACAAAACCATAAAAAGGTTATAAAGAAACAGCAGATTAAGAACATAAACAAACACCACTGCAGTTAAATGGCAGAAGTGGAAGTGTCTGCTTAAGCTCTACCTGCATATAACTCAGGGCCGTACACCGCTCCAACCACAGGACTCAACTTCCAACCTGAAACAACAAAGACTGCAGTGAATGCCAAAATCTACACCAAGAGAAGGAACGGGCAGCATGGGTAGGGGGAACAGTCTCTTGCATGCGGCCCCAGCTTCACATGCATAGCTCTTTCCAACTTCTGCTTCGCCTCAATCCCCCTTGGTGTAGATGGAGGCCAACTGCCTTTTTCTAATGTCAAGTTCTAGGTACAGGTCGCTGTATCAGAGGGAACAGCAAAACATCAGCTGATCCGAAGCACGGCAGAGGCACCGCTGAGGGAATGCCAACTGCCTTATACGCATATTCGCCGTGAGCACCATGCGACCTGGCATTCCCTGCTGAACCTTGCTGCCAACTCCTCCCTCCTTTACCAGGAACACCGCAGATCCAAGCCCTCTCTAAAGCCACTGGCCCAGACTGTCATCTCAGGCAAGTCAACCTATAGCCCTGAATTCTCAAAACACCGTTCTGTCTTGTTTCCTAGAGAACTGCTGAAAAATAACAGTGTCTGAATTTCCTCATTAACTGCATTACACAACTATGGTTCATAAAGCCTATTAGCATTCTGTTCATCTCACATTTTCTTCTCTCTGTTATTTTAGTATTTCCTGTCTTCTTTGTGCTGCTTTTCAGGTGAAAGCCTTCACAGAGAATTGATTTTAATATAATCTGGATAATTGGCAAGAACTGCAAATCATCAACATAAGATGATTCCCTACAAGAGAATAGGGTTAAAAAACTATGGGTATGAGGAGGAACGTATTTCCAGTCAGATCTAGAAACCTATCTGTCCTTTTCCCCTCCATCTCTCCAATAGGGGAGAGAAGGGGTGTAAAGCTAACAACATAATCTGGTTAGCTTCCACGAAGCATTCCTTTCAGGAAAGATCTCAGCTGTTCAGCTAGGAATCACACAGGCTTTATTATTTAAATAAATCCATACCCTTCCTCTGTCTTGGAGCCCTGGTGCACTTACTGAACTTTAACACCTCAAACCACTCTAGAAATCAAACTTTGTGAACTGCAGTCCATCAACACCACCCCTTCATCTGCTGGCAGGTTATCAATGAGAGATGCAGTGCAAGCTCCCTCTATAAGAACAGGCAGGCTTCTGTTGCACTGCCCACCCTGATGGCAAAATACTCCAGTGGCTGCAACAAGTGGACTGGGAATCAACTCTCAAATTGACTAACAGTTGTACACCCACTTGTCAGTATGCCCTAAGCCTGGCCTAATACTAAATACCTCTGCATAGCTTTGAAGCGAGCTTTAAACTCCTGGTTGCAAAAGCAAAATATTCTTGCCTCTTATCAGTTTCACAAGTACACCAAGTTCTGTTACCAGTCACATGCATGACACTTTATGCCCTTGTTTTCAGGACAATATAGCACGGTTGCATTGCCTTTTGCTACAAAATCCTTTCAGGTACTGAAACTCAGAATACCAGCCCTTTTGCCTGGCCCTGTTTCCCCAGCTCTGCACCCAAAATCAGATTTATTTGCCAGGAGCCACTCAACAGGTCAGCAGTAGAGGCACATATAAAATTTTTATCTTCTGACTTCAGAGCCTTATGTTATAATCAAAAAAGGTTCTCACACTAGCAACTAACTACCTGTACACAGTTTCCTGCCTTGCTGAAGCTGTTTGGGAACATTTTCAGACCAAAAAGAACTTGCCTGCCTGTTTCAAGACAAAGACTCAGATTCAAAATCTTTATCAAAGCAGCATTCATTTCTGCCGGGAGAATGACTTTTTATGCTATATATGCCTATGCAATAAAATTACTGTACAGAGGACCACCAAGATATCCCGATGAAACAGGATTCTTCATTATCCAAACAACTTGGCCTTTCTCTATTTAGGTTCACTAGAAAATTACTGAACACAAGCAAAATCTGTAACAAAAAGCGAGCACAGCAGCAGTGCAAAGCCTGTTTTCCTGGTTGCTTGGGGACAGCTATAGTTTTACAGACAGAACCTAAACTGAGATACAGCTAATTACGCATCTTAAGTTATGCTTCTGCATTCATGTTTAGGTATCTATGTGATGGCAATGAGACACAGGAGCACTGCATATCCCACTGTACAGCATCAGTTTGCAGTAGTAGGGCAGGCAACTCATCACTCCTTGGCATCTTCACTTAGCTTGGCCATGTCGGGCATATCCCTACTTCTCTTTGTCCCCACTTCTCCATCTGGAAAATGGTATTTCTCCACAAAAACTTTCAGGTTATACTGAAGAATAAATTAGGGTTTGTGGGGTTCTGTTGGTTTCTTTTGGTCCTGAGGAGAGGTCATGACTTTTCCCTTTCGTCTTTCTTCAAACGTTTCAGCTCATCAGTAGTACAAACAGTCTCTCTTACCATTTGCATAAGGTGTGACCATCTTCTTATTGGTCATCACTCGTGCAGTGGCGTTGTTAACCTGAAAGTAAGAAAGGGGAGGGGGAGGAGAGGGAAGGAAGCATAGGACGTTAGGGAAAATGGTGGAAAACCCAGATACCACACATACACACACACACACACACACTATACTTCTCTGAGCAAAAAAAATTAATTTTACATTAATGCGATCTTTAAATTACTTTTAACAGTTGCCATTTAATTATAAAAGTTACAGCTAAATGTGGCATTTTAAAATTATGCATTAAACAAAAGGCCAACGAGAGTAAAGTGCAGATTCTCCACCGCCCTGCCATCCTTCGGCACAGGATTATTTACAGCTCAGTGATCCAAAGGGCAAAACTTGATGTTTTGTCCAGGTTCTGTTCAAGAGGCAGCAATAATTTCTGCAGCCCAGGGCAGGAGAACTGAACCAGGTGACACACAAACTGACCTGTTTCTCAAGCTCACTGCTGGAATTGGGGCCCAGCAGGTCTCTGGCAGGCATGCTTTTGGATAGAAAAAGGTAGCTTGGAGTCCATCAGCTTTAGATTTGAACTCCCAAGACTTGAGGAAGTCTCTGGAACACCACGAACTGTTTGGACGGTCTATATTCACTGATTTCTTCCCCAAAATCTTAAAATCTTTTTCCAGATTATTTTTTCCTTGTCACATATCTCACAGAGCAAAAAGAAGAAATATATAGCAGCAGACCTGGGTCTTTTTTTGGTTTTATTGTGTCCTCCACCCTCTTTGCAGAGCTCTGTATAGTTCCAAGCAGTTTGATTGCTCAAGCAAGTGGGGTGTTACCACAGAGATGGTGCTGGTAAAGAAAAGATGGACTAGTTTGGAAGCCAAGTTACTGCAGCCCTGTGTCAGACAGCCTCAAAGTTCCTGCAAGGAGGGTGAAGTCTTTATGTATCATCAATAATTTACCAAAACCCATGCCAAATGTGAATTGAGGTCAGGGTGAAGAAGGAAAAAAGTGGATATAAAAATAAAAGCTGCCTCAGGCCCTTGAGATGTATGGATGGCGAGCATACACAGGGTGGGGAGTCCAGAGCTACATTTTACTCTTGTTTCAGCCCCAAAACAATAGAAACATTACACATTTAAAAAGAGAGAATGGGAAACAACAATGATGAGACTGAGAGCATGCAGTTAAACACACACAGATAAAAAAAAAAGAAAAAAAAAAACACCACAATTGATTCAGAGGGTGGGGAGGGGAGGAGTGAGGGGATAAGGTCTCACAAACAATCATTTAGATGGAGCGAGTGCCTGAAATCAGCTGCTACAGCAAAGTGCAACACAAGCACTTAAAGGAAAAATTGCCAGAACCGATCAGAAACCACCAGTCAGCAAAGAGACCAACAGCTGCATTTAACTTAGTAAAGAAATAAACTGGGGAGGGGGGAGAAACAAAAAGAGAGAAAACAAACAGTAACAGCTACAAACAGGTCTCAGATAGAAAGAGCAGCAGAAAGAAGGGGCAGGAGAGAGAAGAGGAAATGGGTGCATTAATAAAAACCAGCCAAACTGGAGTTCAGTAACTCTGAGTAAGATGTGCAAGGGGAAATCACCATGAAGTCAGTAATCAAACAGCTCAGACTGCTACAAAACAATATGTACATCCAAAGTCCAGGCGGCATTACTCAACAGCATTGAAAATAAAAGGGGGAGAAGGGGGAAGGAGGTGGGTGGGGACAACAAGTCAAATCACATTTCGTAGTGTTAATGTGAGATGGCAGATGGATTTTTTCTTTCTTAATTTTTTTTGTAATTTTAAGAAAAATTTAAAAAAAAAAAAAAGAAAAAAGCTTCTTCTCTAGCGCTTTCGTTTCACTTACCGCCAACTCGTACCATCGCCAGCATTGTGTATAGTTACCATGGAAAGAGTGAGTCAAGTGAAGGGCCCTAAACGCTAAACCATCGGAAAGGGAAATAAAAAAACAAAACAAAAAAAAAAGCAAAATATGCAGACATCTTACTCAAAAACGGTGGCTTTTTCTGTTTCAATATTCTTACTTTTTGGATTTTTGTTGGGGTTTTTTTGTTGTTGTGGTTTTTTTGTTTTTTTTTTTTAAGAAAGAGGGAGAGACGGATGATGCCAGTTAGCCTTCAACACAGTGGAACACCAAACTGGTCAACACCAGGCATGCCCAACATCTGGCCACGTTGGCCAGCCACACATTAACCCTTCCCTCCCCTGTGGCGAGAGCTAGAAGCTTTAAGGATTAGCTTTCACCGAGCCTACTTTTGACCATGGGCAGGTCAAGAAACCAGCAATGTGTATAGCACAGCCCACTTGGGGCTTCTGCCCCCATGTCTCCCAAACCCTCCCCACCACAGGCATCATCTCACACTTGCATGGAGGAGAACTGGCCTCAGAGGAAAGAGAGGATACTGACTGGCCCCCTGCTTTCTTTTTTGGACACAGAGTTAGAAGTTGGACAGTACTCTTTCAGTTAGTTTTGTTCAGGCCTGGTAACAGGAAATCGGAGCCTCGCAAACTGAAGCAAAGGAAAAATCAAGACAGCAGAAGGGCAAAAATTTGGAGTGGGTGGGAATAAAACATAATAAAAGAAGAAAGAAAAGAAAAAAATACCCAAAACAACAATAAAAATATTCTGTAAAGGGTGTAAACTTCTATACATTTCAGTGCAGGGAGGTGAAGGACACAGACACAAACACACACGCACACACGAGACTGGGATCCAAATGTGAAATAAGTGAGGCAAGACACAAAAAGAAATCAAAAGAATAAATATAAAGAAGAAATTGAATTACTGAAGACATGCACCTCGATTTTACGGCCCTCTACCACGGTGCCGTGTAATTTCTCCCTGGCCCTGTCTGCATCAGCACTATTCTCGAAAGTTACGAACCCGAATCCCTGCATGCAGCGGGAGAAGGGGGGAAAACATGCACATCGTTATATATTGAAATACTGATCTCTAGGTAAATAGAGAAAAAATATCACAGTATGAAATCAACATCAGCACAACTCAGCAATAACCTCCTAGAGTCACATTGTTGGTTCATGCATGTTTCATAAATGAAAGAAATTAAATTCAATAAAAAAAGGAACCGTAATCATAATAAGAATAATAAGAGTAATTAAAAAAAAAAGAAAACATAAAAGCAATTGAGGCCAGACCAAAAAAGAAGTACAAAGTTACTCGAGACAATTTTTCATTTTGTTTTGTTTTCTTTGGGTTTTTTTTGTTTAAAAACACTAAACCCTGCTCCAACATAGGTAAGCTGGTCAAGCCCAAGCAGGGCTTCTCTCCCCTCTGCTAATGAACACATGCTTTGCAGGACCCCCACCCACCCCAACACAGTACAGGACATTGAGCAGCACTTTGTTCTCTTGAGAAACTGCTACAAGAGTAAGCAGCAATCTGAGTTCATGCCTGGCACCAGGAAGTCTGCGAAGCTTTGGGCAAATCAAACACTGAACCTTGCTTTTTTCACCTGTAAAATGGAGACAATAATAATTACCTACCTTAGAACACTGTTGAGAGGAAGGGCTCTTTGTAAAGCATCCCTTGTAAGCTCTTCAGGGCACAGCTCATGTCTACTCCTAAACCTGTAACTTCCCTAATGACATATGAGACCCTGAAAGTAAGCAGGGCTTCTAGGTGGCACCATCAAATAACATTACTTAATGTGAAGATTTAGAGTATCACATACTGTAGTGTCAAAATCTTCCCATCTCTGAGTACTGTGTTGGACTTGACTGTAAATCTAAACACCTAAATACCAATTCAGTGGTCAAGGCAGGTTTTGTCTGACACTGCTGACCCACTGCTACCTCCCTCCTACCCTGCTACCCACCTTACTTGGCTTTGTTCTGAGATGGCAACCTCTGGGCTGTGGATAGCAACAGATCTCTGCCTAGTTAGACCAGAAAGTTTCAGAAAAACTGACATGTCCTGCTTGGCGCAACCACAAAGGCCCAAGGACTGCCAAAACGTTGCTTTAGCTGGACGAATTTAGGTTTACCGCATCCATGAAGGCACATGCAACACGCCTGTCCTACATGCTCATGCTGCTGCCAACTCGTGCAGCAGGGCAGGGTAAGAGATCATGCTTCCTTCCACAGAGATGAATGCACTGACATTAAAGAGAGAGCCAACATGACTAAGTGAATTAGGATTTTAACTAGTAACAAATGGCATCTTAATAAGGACAACTGTGATGAGATACTCTTCATGCCATTACAGAGAGCAGACACAAATGAAAAATGTTGTTGCATTCTGCTTTTAGGGTATCTTAAGAACAGAAGTAATTGGCTCCTGTGGCTTGGTATAAAGCAAATACTGATTTAATGTACTGGTTTAATCTCCACTAGCTTCAATACCCTCAGGAGCAGAACAACAAAGCTTACATTTGATGCAATGGAAACTCACAATGTTCATTGAAAAGCAAGGTGATGAGAGTGATCTACAGCTATGCCTGTCAGGGAAATGGCATGCTGGCCACTTGGCCTCCTCCATGCACCTTGGGGTCCCATAGGTATGGACTGGACACCCCAAAAAACAGACAGCATAATGATTTCTAAGCATTGTTAGCAATGAGACACAAGCAAGCTATTATTCTTCAAGTGTTTTTTAAAGGTCTTTACAATACTAATCAAACAGTCCAAGCCATTTGACAAGCTGGCTTTTACAACCCACAGCTAGGTTTCCAGCACAAAACTCTTACACATTTGTAAAACAGAGGGTTGGGGTTGTTTTTGTTGTTGGTTTGTGGTTTTTTGTTGGTTTTTTTTGTTGGTTGGTTGGTTGGTTTGGGTTTTTTTTGGGGGGGGAGGTTGGTTTTTTTTTTTTAACTTCCCTCAAACCTTGAACAGCAATAATAAAAAGAACTTAGCCAAGTAGTGCAATGTTGAGATCAACAAGAGTGCTCCTTTGGGCTCCAACCCAATAATCTACAGCTTCAGATAATTTCATTTCTCCAGCTATAAATAAGGAGCTATATAAATATCAGACTGATGCCTTTTTCAGAACAGCATAAAAGTTTGCTGTTTAAATGATTTAAAATCAGAGCCACAGACACAGGAGCTAATAAAACAGCCCAACTGCATATAACTCTCAAATATGTCACAGAGAACCAAAGGGGGTGCAGGGGGTGTAATAGCAAAGCTGATTATGAAGGAATAGGGCATTGTGTCTGCTTCAAAGCACCCCTACAGAGAAAGGCAAGCCTGAGAAATAGAGCAACACCTTTCCCTCTGGTTCTGTATAATGGGGAAAAAGTATCTTCTAAAGGCTGGAGGAGGAGGGGAGGTAAGGACTGCAACACGAATCTCTATTTCCCTCTTCTCTTTTTACATTAAAATTTCTGTTTGTTCTAGACAAGCCTGTGGAGACTGAATGAAATTTATGTCTTCGGTGATGATGTGAACTGAAAGCTGGAGTGCAGATGGAAGGTAATTTTTTAGACATTAAGCTGTGCAGGCTAGAACCAAACTAAGACTATTTTAATTCACATCTGCTTGCAATTAGTGAAGTCTGTATGGGTTTTTAAAAAACTACATTAGCATTAATTATCTTTAAACTGAGTAGGAATTTTCAGTATTTTTATTAAGTTGACTCAAGGTAGCATACAATCCACATGCAGACTATAGGAATATAATTAACAATGTGAATTAAACCAGAATTAATCTGATTCAGAACAACATAACTAATTAACCATATTGACAGATCAGTCCTTAGCAACTCACTTTGTTGAGAACCATTTAATGTCAATGCTGAATTAATGCTTTATATAGTTGACTATGGCAGAGTCAGTATTTGTGCCCTCTTGGTTTGTCATATTAATGCACCTCTTACACATTCAAATTTTCATCAGGAAAAATTTGAATGCTTGACATTTTTGTTATTTCAAAGTTTAAAAACTAGCAATTATATATATATACACATATTTTTGATGTGGGAGAGAAAAAAGCACATACATATACTTTTTTTCCTTCTCATAGATGACCTGTAAAGAATAGGGATTAATTTGTAACTAAACATATACAACAAACAATTCTCAGTTTTCCCTCCTCAAGGTTGTCTTGACCTTGGAAAAAAAAAAGAAAGAAAGGAGGAAGGAAAAAAAAAGAGATGGCAGGTATCCAATATTTACTAGCTTAGCTTTATAGCAGGTACTGGATTGCTCCATAGTAGTAGGTATGGAGTCAGAGGAAGGGAAGATCCTGGATAAAAAAAAGACTTAGGGCTTCTAAAATTTAGATTATACAAATAGCTTGGGTTTAATAATACTGTTATGATAACAAGGCTGAAATTTTCAACAATTCCTCCCCATCAGTAACTGCCATGAACTTCTCCCAAGCAGAAAATAAGTTTGACCCAGCGAACACTAAACTCCAACAACATTTTTAGGATTAGTGAGTAATTTGCAGTACCAGACTAACCCCTTTTTACCCAAAGGTTTATTGAAAGGGCCTGAAGAGACCGAGTAACTGCCACCCTTTTAGTCTGGCCTCAGACTCTGCAATAAATAACAAGCAACATGATGAGCAGTGAAAAAAAAAATAATAAATGTATATATAGTATTTGAACGTTTCCATCTCTGAAGAATGAGAAAGAAAATTTACCATGTAACCGTAAAGGGAGAAATCAAAAGCAGACGGTTCTCCTGGGTGTGGCCAGAACACAGAAATTAAACAAAAAACAACAACAAAAATAAAATAAAGTAAAATAAAAAAATAAAACCAAAGAAAACTAAACAGAGCCCCTTGAAATCCATGCACTGTTATCCCTTTGTTTGTCATGGAGTTTAGACCAGTCACCCCAGCAGCAGCATCTTTGCCTTGTACCACTGGAGCACACAGCCAGCAACCAGCCTTGCTGTCATCTGCTGCTGTGCTTGGTTCAAACCAAGTTTTTTTCTTTTGTTTCTTTCCCCTTATTTCCATAATAAACAAACTTTTAGAAGCCTGAAAAAAACGGCCAAAGAGGCAGCAGTTTAGGCTACCTGTTTGCAAGACATTTGGAAAGACTAGGAGGGTTTCAGCTATAATCCACCTGAGATGAGCAGGACTGAATGCACCGACAGCATCACACCAAAAAATCCAGAAAACATGTTACTGAAGTCACACACACAAACACACCCTTCAATTGGTGACAATCAGCATAAAACAAGCTGCCACCATTTCAGCAGCTCTTCCAGCTCCTCCCTGCCCTGTGCCTCACTTCGAGTGCATTAAAGCATACGTGTAAAACACCCATCTGCGTACCTGTGTGATCTGGTGAGGCAGATACAGGAATTAATCTGGTTAAAAAAAATGTAAATGTATCTTCAAAAAAACCCTGCGGGGCTATTTTTAAGCTGTATCATTTCCACAGTCCAGCTTGTGTCGCTCCACTGCCGATCCCTGCTGCAGAACAGAGGAGGGGGCAGAGGCCAGCAGTGGGCAGCGGGAACCCAGCTAGCACTGCTGTGCAGTGAGAGCTTGGGGCTTCAGGGCAGCTCCAGCCAGCCCAGGGCAGCTCCAGCCAGCCCAGGTCAGGGGCTTCACGGCCCACGTCATCCCTGGCTGTGTGCTGCTCCTCCTCCCTTCAATCGATCGTGGATCTCACTGTGTGGTCTGTGAGTTCAACAGGCTAAACTGGCTGAAAACAAGCTTATTTCTGTCTCTGTCTTCCTGCTGCATCAGTATTTTGCCAATTTAGCACCCTAGATTCAATTCCCTACACAGTGAAACGAGTACTCCTGGGAAGGTGCTCCCACAGGAGCAGTAAGCCAGCTTATACTATGAAAACATCAACTTCAGCCTGAAATTCAAGTTTAAATAAACCAGTTCGGTGTATGGACTAATTTAACTTGTTAGTTTAGTATTGCAGACTTCAAGGCATAAAACTACTTCAGTGAACTAGGATAAGGGGACACCAGTCACATCTCCTTCATGCCACTGGCACTCTAACGGGATTTGGTGACCTGAGAAGGTCATGCTGGTTGCCAGTACCTAATTTGTTTTTAAGCCTCTCTGTGTTAACAACACAATTTGTATTTCTGGCTCAACTGATGAAATCTGAACAAAATTTATAAAAATAGAATTAAAATGAAAATAAGACCTCTAATTCATTTCATGTAAGAAGGGGCTTTCCACTGACAGGAAACTAGGCCCAGAACAAGAGTGGCTCAACTCAAAGCACCTAATCCATTAAAAGAGAAGTAAATGCACATGTAAGCATACAGTCTTTAAGGCTTAATTATCAAAACCCGTATTCATATTTTTATCTTAACTTACAGTTAACTGCAAACATAAAATCCCACACAGCTTCCTGCACAAGCTTTTAGTTAGGACAGGTTTACTTACATAAATCCAAACGCCAATAGATGCAATTTCTTTGTGAAGACAAGATGTAACCTATTATACAACTAAGTTTTTAATTAAATATGAAGCACTTCAAGTCACTTCAGTCCTGTACAGGAACTTGGAGATCTGGATCTTCCAAGTGGAAAGCAGTGAGGGACAAACTTACAGTACCCTGAAACCATGAGCTCATCTGCACTGATATGAACTCTTATAATTTAAAAAGCTACAAAAAAAAAAAAAAGCTCCCTATTCAGCTAAGATTTCGCTATGTGCTTATGCACTCTTGGTCTCTGAATGTCATCGAGGACACATCTTGGAATGCCACATGGTACACAGCTGATGAGTAAAGAGCTTGGATTCCCTTCCCCTGCAGCTTTATGAATGCCACAGGGTACTCGTTACACAGGCAGACTGCATTAATTCGGCAAATATGTCCACTTGTTCAGTTCAGCACAATAGTGATAAAATACGCATCTAGAGGATGCATCTCCACTAACAAAACGAGCAGGAATCCTCTCATCTTCCTCTGGAGGTGTTTTATTCATGGTTCAGTGAAGTGCATGGTAAACTGCAACCATGGGCAGAATGCTATTTAAAGGCACTTGATCTGAGTCAGAACTAGAAATGTAATGGTAAACAGGATAAATTAAACAAACAGCTAGTTTCCTGGAAGCAAGCAAAAAAACCTGAAACAGATCAAGGGAAGACTTATTCTTGTTTAATAGAATGACATCAAACAAAATTAAATTCAAGGGATGTTTAAAGTTTGTATCTTCTTTCTTATACACAACAAAGCAATATAAGTGTAAAGTCTGCCAGGGCCCATATAATCCTACTGAACAGATTGAATCTGGGAAGAAATTGAGTTACAAAACAAGAATTCACATTGCTTTGAAAGAACAATCAGCAAAACTAATTATTAACTGCCTCCTACTCTGCTGTGATACAGAAAATCAACAAATAACACTTCTGAGAGAACCTGAGGCTGTGGTGGACACACTCTGCTCTCTCTTTGGTCACCAAACTTCCTAAGTACACAGAGATCCTGAATATGCAGCCAGTTTGATAGTTCCCCCAGGCTGTCGAAGAAAACTGCCCAGTCATCTCAGGTGGATTCAAAAGGAAGAATGCAACCAGCACACTTCCTTCAGTCCCTCCTACCCACCAGCGCTGGAGTGATCCCAGCAGAGTTCTCCTGCTACAGCTTGGCAGGGACAAAGCGCTGCTCGACCCCATCGCACGCTGGGTGGGGACGAACCCAGGGCAGTTTGGGATTCACCACTGTACCTTTTAAATATTTACAAAACATATACACAAAACTCTACAACCCTTAGGAACCCGGGGAAGGGAAGGGAGCATTGAGAACACAGCACAAGGCAGGCAGCAGGAGCATCTGCTTTCGGATTCCCAAGAGAGAGGAGGAGAAGAAGAAGAGAGAGAGGTTTCATATCATTAGATTAGAATGGAAACCACAGGGCAGGAAAATGCATTCAGAATTTTTTTCCTAAGGTGGAGGAAGAACCCAAGAGTGAGTGAGCGGCCTCCAGAAAGATCCATTTCCTTTGCTTCACCATCAGATCACCAAACTGTTGTTTTTCCATTATTACGTGAATACCAGGTGCTTCGTGCAGCTACACCCCACTCAAACACTGGGGCCTCCCATTTTCACGCTAAGCAGGAAGAATCTTGCATTCTTTTTAGAACAGGAATTACTTTGGGTAGAGAAGGATGCAGAGATACCATGAAATAACTCTTTGGTTGTTTTCTCATTCTGTTCAGATTCTGCCCCATCCCTCAATACAAGCTACCAGTTTTGTAACTGCTTTTTGCTGTAAGATGACAAAAAAGCAGTAGAAAACTGCATGGTCAAGGACTGGAAGAACATCTCTGCTTTTTTTTTTTTCTCCGAATATTTATGAAGGGTTCAGGATAAAATTTGTCATGGAACTCTTCAGCAGTAATTTTTGTTTTAACTGAAAACCGGAAGCCTTGGGCTTTAGCAACTGCACAAGAAGGTACTTTTTGTAATAATAAATCAAGTCTTCATAGAAAAGTCTTCTATGTCAATGTTGCCTAGAAGGGAAAGGGCAGCCGTGGGTGTTTAATACACAGGGCTGCATGGATTGGAGAGAGAGAGTGAAGTTCATGTGTGGAGAGGAAAAACACTGCTCTGGAAGGCACAGGCAGTGGGGTATGAAAGATAGAGCTCACCCCTTTGCCAGGCCAATTACTTTTGCTCTTTCTTTTGCAATAATATCCAAATAAGTAGGGATTTGATAGAGACCAGAGGCTATTCCCAAAGCCAAACAAAATTTACTAAAATCAAGAGTAATTCAGAGATAGCTTTGGCCTATAAATATCAAAAGAACAGCAGAGTGCAGAATAAATATTTACAAACTCAGCACAGCTGATTGTTTTGGTAAAGCATATAGATTTTTATCCATTCGTGGAAGAAAAACACTCTAACTAAATCATATAGATATTTACTTTTTCAGACTGTCTTGTAAAAAATCAAAACAAAAGAAAACCATGGTATTAAGCACAAATAAAGGATGGGAAAAGGGCTAAGACTCATTTATTTAATATAGAGATCAATGGCTTTCTGGTTTCCAGCTAATACAGAGACTGAAGAATTTCAGAATGCATGTTGGGCAACATGGGTGGAAATTTGCAGAGAACTCTGAACATGAACATACCCCAGAATATATGTTGAAGCAAAGAGGCCACCATAAAGACTGTGAACCTCAAATCCAAGCAAAAGGCATAGACTATAAACTGAAACTGCTTAGCTGATTTGCAACTTCAAAACTTCTTGTGTGCATGCACACATGTGCACACACGTGTGTGTGGGGAGGAGGGAAATTTTGTTTTAATTGAAAATGGGAATCTTAGCATTGATTAAGTCAAGCAGAGTATAGACATGCACTGTGCAAGCTGCCCCCATAGAGCTTTGGCAATGCACCTTGCTCCTGACCTGCAAAACTCCCTGCTATTCCAGTGCTGAACCTCCTGGGCAGAGAGAGAATCACATCAATTTGTCATTGTGGTGATACCGGTTATGTGATGAGAACCAATTGCCAATTAGGACAGAGATCACTGAATATCTCTGCAGCTGACCTAAGCAACATCTGAAATCTCATCTTCAGAGAGATAAATTACCATTAACCCTCAACAAAACCTCCCTCTTAATATATCTGTAAGATGAAAATAGGTGTATGAATGCAAATTCTGTGGGGGAGGTCCATATGGGGCAGGGCAAGTGGAATGAGGATACTTAAATTAAGCATCAAATATCTCAAACATGAAAGGTCAGTGCCTCAGAAGCACCAAGTAAGTCTACAACACAGAGTAAATAAAATCCTTTCACATATGAGATATGACAGTTTTCTACAGAACTATTTTAATGCAACGAAATGGGGGGATGGGGGTGAGTTAGCCTTTTTCTTACAGTCTCCCATCACACAAAGCTGCTTTATCTTATTCTGCCTTCCCCACAGAGCAGCCATTGCTAGTGCAATGGGAACAGCTTGGTATGAAGGTTCAATTGACTGACTCCCTGTTTGTTCAAAAGGCTGTGGAACCTGATCACACATTACAGACAGGAGTGTCCAGGAGCATTTGTACATGCTGCCCAGAATTGACCATGCTCAGAGTCTCCAGTCAGAGGGAACAGGAGACAGTCCCCAAAATAGCTTTTCCCTTCCCCCATCACACTAATTCCTGCTGATCTCTACAGAATATATTCTCTAGGCAATGAACTGCCTTTTACCCTGCAATCAAATCAAGAGAAGCGGGTACAGAAACAGGACTTACCTTCGAGCCACGCTCATTAAAGATTATCTCTACATCAAGGATTTTGCCGAATTGCTGCAGAGAGACAAGGGGGAAAAAAAAGATTTATTTTTGGCAATTCGTTTTTTCTACCTTTTTGGACCTGGCTTAGTGCAAGAAGGGAGGTGAGAATATTTCCATTTCTAGCATACAGGCAAAGGAATAAAATCCCAGTGACGTGACCCAATTCTCTTGGGTTAAGACATGCAGATCCTCTTGGTAGCAAACACCAGGTTTTCTCACAAAAGTCTACAGGAAGAAAAACAATCTCCAGAAGAGTTTCAGGGATTTGAGGTATCTCATCTTTCCTGCTTTTAATCTAAACAATTCTTTCTTCCCTCATTCTACTATTTCATCTACAACATCTCAGGCATCTAACAACATTTCTAACATGTAATTCAGCATTTCAGCTTCCTCCTGAAGTGGCTATCACAAAGAGAAACCTAACAATGATGTTTCTCTGGAAGGGATAGTAACATCTCCCAACCTCAGAGATTCCAAACTCTGAATCTCCTTTCCTCTTATTTACCAAAACTCCAAGCCTTTAAAAGAATTGATGGCAGATTCAGAAACCACAAAAATGGCAAACTCCCAACAGTCTGTTTTTCAGAAAAAAAATAATTCAGCTTCAACCTGTGACATGTTGTTGATGGTCTGTGCAAGTCTACCACATGTGACAGAGTTCTGACCTCTGTCTCAGCTTGGACACCCTAAGGAGAGCTTTGGGTTCAAAAGAGTTCCCTATTTAGCACAGAACACAAAATGGAAAACAAGAGTTACATCATAGAAAGGAGATTTACCACCTCTGTGGAATGACATCTTTCATCTTGCTTGAAACATATTAAAATATTTCTATTGAAGTGGCCAGACTCAAATCAGTAACCTAGAGCAAAAAGCATCATCACTTCAGAGGCCCCTCTGTCTTCGAGAATTGTCATGGCTCTATTTCCAAACTGGAGGTCTGCTCTCTAGAAAGACAGGTCTAGATGTCATTTTCAGGAGCCATGTATATAAGTAGTCTTCATTCTAGAGAGACATACTGTGCTCAGACAAATGCTACATCTGAGTGTTTTTCCTATCCCATTTTTTAGGAAAGCTTCCAATGACATCGTTTTGATCTCACTACTTGCAAAAGTTTGGTAGCATATAAAGGAAGAGTCAGCAAGAAAATAAAGGTGATGAACACAGCCTCCAGGCACTGGGACACTCTCTCTCCCTTTTGCCTGTTGCTCTTAATATAGTATTTGCCTTTTTTTTTTTAATTAACATTTGCATTCAGAGTCAAATGGGTAAAATACTCAGTTTGTGGGAGTCCTGCTTGAAAGGCTCGTGGCTAGCTTTGAAAACACGGAACATTTATAACAGGGAGCCATGATGGCTGAGCAGAAGTTTTGAATACGTAAAGCAACAAAAAGCTATTAAGTTCCTTGAACAAGTATTCCACAACTGTCTGCAAGCAAGCAAACCCCTTCCAACAATTTTAGCTATAGTTTCTGTCTGCTTCCATTCTCCAGTCTTAAAAAGAAGATCTTGGTTCACAGATGTTGTTTTTGCTGTTCTATTGTTTAAGGACAATACTTGATCTTCTATTCATCACAAGAACAATTGAATTCACAATATTCCACGTTACATGAAGTTTGAATAATGCTAATGTAAACACGCATCTTCCTTGAAAGGAAACCTCAACATCTCAATAGCTTAGGCTTGATCCATGCTGGATCCTCTTTTGACTGCGGCTGTGCCAATCACCGCTAAAATACATTTTCTATTTCTATCCCACGCTTGGCGTGGGCTTGTCAATAAAGAAGATTAACCGTTGATTGCTTTTTATTGTCTTTGTTGCATATGGCTTGGGCACTGCCATGAAAGAAATCAGTTATGATTGCTTTCCTGGTAGACTATTCCAGCGTCATTACATGCCATGGGCTGAACCAATTAAAAGCTCGTGGCTGCGGAATAGCTGTCTCTGCTCCCTTGTCCTTCCTTGTCTGGTCTCACCAGCCTCCTAGAGATGGCCTCAGTTTTCATTCTCACCTGTAGATAAACTGTACAGCTCAATGATTCTGTAAAAACCTAACCCAACAAAAGGAATAAATACAAAGCTTTTTTTGACAATTTACTGATCTGTAGTGGCTTAAAGGGTCAGGTGAGCATTAGGGCTCTAAGAAGCACAAGGGATCCTGAGAGCAGGATCTGTCCCCTGCCACATCACCTCAGCTGCCTAGCGTTGCCATACACACACTCAAACAGCCAGCCTCTCGATAAATGCAAGTGCCAAAATTATTTTCAGAATCTTCAAAGCCAAAATCACCATTCTACCCCGTTAGAATCATCCTGAAAGCAAACAAACTGTGCAGCTTCTGGTGCACAATTACGCCATGCCATCTTCCCTTTTCTGCACACCCAGCTGGGCCTGGATCCCCAGGTAGTACTACCAGCACTGCCTCCCAGTCCCATTGGGCTGAGTTCCTCCCACAGGGTTTCCACACCAACAGGAAATCCTGTCTTGTGTGTTTAACTTCTTGTGGCTGACAAAATGCTGATGGTAACATTGAACACACATGGTCTGACCCAGCTCTGTGAGAGGCGGCAGGTTTGCCTCCCTGCCTAGCAGATGATGGAGGTACGTAATTTCCTAGATGACAGACTTAAGATCACTAAATCCTGTGGCTGCAGCAAGCACAGGCTTGACATCTATTGTAATAGACTACATCCACCCATGCAAACTGCCCCAATCTCTTTTCTGCCTAGGAGTTGTGGGTGTTTGAAGAGGCAAGAGGGAAGGACCTCCTTCGGAGAGAACAGACAAAACGGGGGCTAACTGCTGAACTGAGGTTTGCTGGGGAGGGGCTTCCAACTCCATGAAAATCCCTGGAAGAAAGCAGCATGACCATGAGGCAGTTGGATGTGCCCAGGGCTCTTCAAGGCTCTGCTGTTGCCATTGCAGCTGCTCTGACAGCTCCTAACACCATGACTCTTGTCCTTGCTGCTGCAACAGTTACAGCAGATCCAGCACTGGAGGCACTTTTTTCTGGTAGCATGCCAGAATTTTCCTGAAGAATGGAAGCAGGGAAAAAAAGAACTAGTTCATTTTAACAGTGTATATCTCCTTCAAAGCTGAATCTAATTTAGTGGAACATAAAAAGGCACTTTGTTCTCCGATGGTGCTTTGCCTACCAAATGTCAACAGTGCAATGCAAACAATGGAAGTTTTAAGAGCTCCTTACTGAAAGGTCACAATTTTTGTATGGAAAATGGTGGGCCATCTAAATACAAGGGTCAACAACAAGTGCCCTCCATAATAATTTTTTTAAATCATGTATACAGGCATGTTTCTATGTTCCAACAGACAGAGGGGTCTAGCCAAATGAAACAAGTCCCATGCTTAAGTCATCCCTGAGGACTAACCGTCTAATCTCTGACCCTGAAGACATGAGTCACTGGGCTGATAGACTTGACTGGCTCATTCAGTGATTACCAAGAACTTCTGCTTAGAACCCTGCACAGCCTCTGGAGAAGGCATTGCATGCTCACCACCATGAGTTAAAAAGCTTGCTATGTGACCGAGAATCCAGTATTTCCCCACCATATATCAGGTTGTGCAAGAAGTCACCTCCATGAACTGCTCATGCACATGCCATATGACAGAAAGATATACACAAACACACTCTTCCAATTATGCCATGGCATAGGAGCTATAGCATCTTGTTTTATCTTAGTGGTCCCTTCCCTGGAGTCCCTTCCCTGAAAGCTTGACAAGCTTTCAGTTATTTTCCTGTAAAGCAGATAAATGAAAAATCAGCTCCACTACAGTGGTAGCAGGGAGTGATAGAAGTAACAGTTTTTAAGAGGCATAAAAATAATAACAGACATGAGTTATGACCAGAATCCAGTTCTCTTGTTTGAACATCTACCTTATCATTGATGCAAGGGCATTGTGCAAGTAAAGGTATATGCATGCTGTGTGTTTCTTTCCACCCAGATGACATGAAGGCAACAGATTTTTCCAGCTGAGGCCATAGCTACATTCAGTATAATAAATTTGAGAGATCTGGCACCCGAGAGCTTTTGCCTTCCAAGGCACTGACAGTTTGGTAATGCCCCTCCTGTATGCTCTGTTCCAGCTGGCCCTGCCTCCTCTCCCTGTCTAGAGCTTTCAAAATCAGCTCCAATGTGCCAGACAAATAACTTAATCCTAAGGATGCAAACAACAGGGAGTACAAGGCAAATTCTCTAGAAATCATGGAGCAACAAAAGGTAATGTAAGACACCATGTGACCACATCACATCTCTACAAGAGAACTCTGTAGCCTTACAAAATTCACTTAGAGTCCAGTGAGCTATCTAAATCTCAAAGGTGTCAAACAATCCATTCTTAAAGATGGTCAAAATTCAAAACAGCCAGGAAACCAACCTCCTGTGCAGGAAACTATTTCAAGTCCTCAAGCTTGAGATGCATGAGCAAGAGCACTTCGTAAGCAGAATAGGTCCATGCTGCAGAGAGTGTCCTTTCCCTAGCTCCTAGTTCCATGGGATATACTTTCAGCTGAACACAGCTGGCTCCATCCTAGCCTGTATTAGTCAGTGCTTAATTATGGCAGCATGGGGTCTGCCAGAGCTATGCTGTTATCAGTACACGAACTTCCTCACGCAAAGCTGAGTCACATGTCTTCAAACAGTGGGGCCAACCCTGTTCAGCCAAGCTACACCAGTATGTTTTACACTGACAGGAAGATGGAAGCATGGAGCATTTATAGACCAAAGCACTACCACAGTTTACCAACTGAACAGATAATAAGCAAGCACCAAGCAGCCCTTATTTGGGTTGACCTGTTGCTCAGCAAAACATGCATTTTCTAAGAAACCAGACTTTAACAAGAAGCCACTCAAAGAGCACAGATTTCTTACAGGATTTACAGACCATAGATATCCCAGTAAAAATAAAAAAAAAGGTGACAAGGAATACAGCTTCTCAGTAATTTCTTATCCTCTGACTCGCAAATAGAAGATTTTCACATGAAACACTGAGACAGGGGTGAACAGTACTGGAGGGTACCATCCAGAAATCTTAACATCATCCAGCTTCCAGGTCTGCACTTCCAGCTCCTTGCTGCTGCCTTGTGCCATTCCCCAGAGGTCTGACTGCAGTGTACCTGGTACTGCTGCCACAGCAAAGGTACTTGGACACATGCCCACAAAAGTAGCACACATTTAAAAATCAGTTTGAGAGGACTTAGCATGTAGACTGAGTTCATATGAAACTGGGTTAATAAAAGTTAACTCCATGTAATTTTACCCAGGCCTTTTACGTAGTTAAATCCAGCTACAGCACAGCACTATTTACTAAATGACATTCAGCCCAGTCTCGCTGCAGACTCTCCTAGTAACTCACATGAAAACCTAAACAAACCTCAGACAAGTATGTACACTCCAGTCATTGCTGCCTTCCACCAGAAAGTTAGTACAGAAGTTTCCACAGCAGATACACTTTTGCAGAGCAAGACTGACAGTACAAGAGCTGCTGACAGCTGCAGTGACAAGCACCCCTGTGCAGAAGCACTGTGGTCCCTGCAGCGGCCGTGCAGCCAAAGCATGATGTTCAAACAGCACTGAGTACACAAGTCCTTAGCAAAAGGTGGTTTCAGGAAATGCACAAGTGAAACACATCAGTATAAACAACAGCGCCTCTTGTAACTCTAACCAACATCAGCAGGAACCAAGTGACAAGGCTGGGCTCACTCTCATGGAAGAAAGAGCTTGGAAACAAGAAAAGTCACAGAGGCCACCTTGTGCCAGAATATTTGTTCTCCAATACTGGCACATAGGACTTGTTACATGCAATTGGTGGCCAATACTATTAGCAGATGAAAAACTTAAAATATATCTTGATATCCAGAAGATAAGACTTCCTCCTTCAGATGTCCAATCCACTAGGAAAGCAGAGTCCCTTTCTGCAACTTTCCCACTGCTGTATTTCAGGCTTCAGTGCGTGAACACCCGCAGGTCAGAGCTTCTTGGTCTATCATATTATTCACCTATATGCCTTAACCCGTAATGAGTAGTTTTCTACCATCACCAATACTTGTGTATCATGAATTACTTGTGTATTTTAATTTATTTACTGGCAAATACAGATTTAAAATTCTATTGAATTCTTGGTGACAAAGAGCTGTAGTCTAAGTTGTTATTGCTTTAGCCTCGAACTATAGGCTCATGGAGGTGTTTTGCACTCTTGATACCAGAATGAAGTTGGATGAGAAATTATATCCACTGAGTTATTTTAGGAAGTGCAAAGTGACAAAATGTTTCCTCAGAGGCCAAGATCTTAGGGTTACAAGAGCTTCCAAAAATATCCGAGCTTGCAGAGCTGCAATGCTTGGGTCATACAAAGAAGTGGTCTACCACAAACTTACATTATAAAGAACCATAGAGATATGAATTATGCTTAGAGAAGGAAAATTATAAGATTACCTGCCTTAACATCCAAAGTAAAATAAACCAAAAAAAAAGTAGCTACCATTCTGTCACCTGTAATAAATGATGTTATTAATGACTTCATAAACTGAAAGTTATTAAATGTGACAGAATAGTCACCTTCATAGAAAACATCTATGGGTTATTACTGCTGTAGCTGATAATGCACAAAACCCCTTTATCAGCTGGGCTGATGATGCTTCCCATCAGAAGCAGTAAAGTCTACAAGTAGTAGCCATGCAGTAAGCATGTTTTAAAAAAGCTAATGTCTCCATCTGAAGCCAAAGCCTGAGAAAATTCACACCCTGTACAGTGCTAACCCATCTCCATCTGCAAACATCATCAGCATAGTCCTTATTTTTATCTTACTATGGTAAAATGCTCTTTGCTTAAGTGTACATTCTGAAAAACATCAATTCTGACTCCTCATATTGTCGCTCTCACAACAGATAAAGATTTAGTGCACAGACACCCATTAAGACTACCAAAACAATCCACTTTACTTGTTTTTGTAGAGGCAATTCAAGATTCAGCTTGAGAACAGAAGAATCTTTATCATGTGCACTGTCCAACCCAGCCTCCATCTTCACCAGGAGACTCCTAAGTCCATCCTACTCTGAAGTCCAGAAACGATGAGACTATGCCAGCCAATTTTATAGTGGGAGGAGAACTGCTTCTTGAAGCATGAGAGGGAAGGGCTGAAGCTATCAGGAATAAGGTACAAGCACAGACACGATCGTAGCACAAAGTTGAAACACACTGAGGGAAACATGAGCTTTTCTTCTGCATACATAGTCCAGAAAGGAAGGGGACAACCTATTAGAAGTTAAGGAGAAGACTACTACCATCATGTCAGATCTTTACACACACTAGTCAAAGAATGTCTAGTGATAGTAAGATTTTTAAAAGGTTTCTAATTTGTTTTTAACACTGATAGCAATTCTTCTTCTCCCTGCTAACTTGTTCCACTGTTTAAATTAGTCCAAATGATTATTTAATGAATTTTGCCCTTATTTCAAGGGTAATTGAGTTAAATCTCAGCTTCCACCTGGAAAATCTTATTGTGACTGTAAACAAGAACTAAACCCATTAGTAGGTATCATCCGTACATAAGCACCTCTATAGGACAGACTTGTCATCTCCCAACCTCTCTTTTTAATAAACTGAGTGTAAATAATGTACCTAACACCTTACACAATTAAAAAAAAAAAACACACTCATCTTTCAAGCCCTAGTTGGTTTTTTTTTGATCTTAAACTGATCTTAGACCTGAGTAAAATTATGTAGTCACAATCTTTTCAACTTTGAACATGAGCAAGATCACACCCCTCCTTCAACCTGATAACTCCCTTTGAATTATTGAAGCAACTATCTTCAACGATCACTAGTACTCTTCCAAATCAGTATTTTCCAAAGAAGGCTTTCCATCCTACGAGCACAGACCGGTTCCCATATAGTCAGTGCTCTGCACTGAGATGCATCAAACACGTTTTTGTTGGATTTATCATCAGTCAACCAGGCATTTCAACTCATTCTCTAACAGTAACCTTATCTTTCTCTTTCCTCCTCCTCAAATATTTTTTTAACTGCAAACCTTACTGGCAAGGTTTTAATAGTACTGTCTCCATGGGTTGATATAGATACTGAACAGAACAGAGACTGAAACAGATTCCCAGGGAAACTGATACTAGAAACAGTCTTGATCACAGATGTCTCCCCAGTAACTACTACTTTTTTATTATCTGTCATTAAAGAGGTTTTTAATCCCTCTAATGTGTGCTGTGCTTGAGATAAGTAGGATTTTTCTTAAAAATTGGTCACCTGGACAAATTCAATTGGTTGAGCAGTGTTTAATTATACCAGTATTGCTTTGTACAATCTTGTCAAAATAAACGAAACAGTATTTGTCCGCAAAGATGTATATTACAAAGTCATTTCTTCAGATTCTAATGGGTTTTTTTAAAAACTTTCTAAAGTTATTTTTATCTTGGATCAACATACGGATAGTTAGTTAGTAGCTCTTTGGGTCATTCCTTTCAGATTTTTTCAACAGTAAATTCTGGTTGGCAGTCTTCTGGCCTCCTGCAACTCCTCCTAGCTTATAAGAACTGGCTAAAAACCAGCATTAATGAATAATCCATCTCCTTGCTTTGGCTATTATCTTTAGATGTACCTTATCTAGATCTGCTATTTTTAAAATATTAGTGAGCACTGTCTCATCCTCCTTTGTTATAAATAATATAGAAAAGCAGATAAGGTACAAATACCCTAACTGTGGAATCATGCCTTTTCGGCCATCAGTATGATGCTGTTAAATACTTTACAGCTTCCATTAACACTTTGCTTTTAAAGATACCTTCCTGGACAGTTATCCTGCCAATTGTTTAATGTCCAAGAAACAGACTCTTCTAAAGCTCCTTACATTACTGCCTGATGCCATATTCTGTTTGCACAAAGCAAATACAGACAAATAACAATCACTGGTACCTAGGCAACGGTGGGATTTCAGGTCGGCTATTAACT
Organism: Manacus vitellinus; assembly: GCF_001715985.3. Taxonomy (NCBI): domain Eukaryota; kingdom Metazoa; phylum Chordata; class Aves; order Passeriformes; family Pipridae; genus Manacus; species Manacus vitellinus. Next base: position 15,091,478 of record NW_021940682.1, read on the forward strand.
CTTCTTTATCTGCTAGAACAAGGTCAACTATTGATTTATTCCACAGTGGGTGCAGAACTGTGTGCATTAAAAAATGACCTATTCCTTCCAGAAGCTTTCTGGAAGTCTTTTTAATGGCCTCATGAAATGTCAAGCAAATATTACCTGTTCTAAGCAGGCCATTTTATTTGCCTCCCTGTAAGATGCATATGCATAAGGAAATGTTTGCTCCTATCCTGAGGATATTTCAGGGACCCGTCAGAAACACCTAATAGCTGAGAAATGGTTGGAAACCAAATAATTTGAATTTGGTAAGAAATCCTTATGTTTGCCCCTCTCACAAATCGTGCAAGTTCAAAGAGCATTATGTAATATCCATTTAATCACATATGGGACAACATGTCTGAAGTCCCCCTCTGCTCCAGTCTGGACAAAAGCATTAGATAGTTTCTGTGCCTCAAGGCTGGGCTGACCTCTCGCGTGCTGTTGCATCCTTGAGGGGACTTCTTTACTCCCTCCCTACCATCACATTTATTTCTTCTTCCACAGCTTCACTGTCTACCCAATTCCTCTCTTTATACAGTAGCTTGGGAAAAACACTCCAGGCAAGGATTTTGAGTCTCTCAGATATGACGTTGAAGAGATGTGACCTGACACACAGAAGGGAGAGGGAGAAGATGGGGGTTACAGGCCAGTCACAGCTCAAGACTCACACAACCGTGAGTCCCCGTTAGGAGAAAGGGTAGGTTTCAGTGAGTCACCCAAAGGAAAGCATCCTGATCCTGAAAAAGAAATAGGAGCAAGCAAGATTTAGAGAGAATTGCTCTCCTGCTTGAGGCTATGAGCATGGTAAGAGAAGCAGCACTGAAAGAAAAAGGAAGATGCACAAGGATCATTATTTCCTTGGCAAAGTAGCAAAGTTCTCTATTACCAAAAAATGGCACATGGGAGTTTTATGCCCCAGAAGATGAAGGGTCAGGTGAACTAGCAAAAGGTTTTACAAAAAATATACCATTTACGCAAGTTAAAATCACATCACTGTGCTGGAGCTTGAGATTATGTTTAGAGAAAAAAATAAACAAACAAAAATAACTTGAACACATAGTGTTATTTTCCTATCCCTTCCATGTACAACAAGGGTACCCTATGGGCCGAAAAAAAGGACAGGAAATCTTAAGGTAAGTAATTAGGCTGCATTTTCTACAAATCACTACTTAGGACAGCAGTTCATTTAAATTGCCTGGGTCATCCAATCTGTAAAGCAGAGGCAAGAGTCACTAGGACAGGGATGTCCTTGTCATTTCCATCTCATCCATGTCTCCCACACCAGGAGCACATGGAGGAGGAGCATCAAGGTGAAGGAGTGTGAAAAGGGCTAGTTGTCAAGCCAAGCGCCAGTCCCAGGAGAAGGGACAGCAACGTGTAAGTGATTTATGTAAGCGATGCAGCTCCCAGGAGAGGGGAGCAGCAGTAGCAGAGAGCAGGACGTGATAAATACAGATTGTAGCAGGTGGTCCAAGAACTGTCTGTGATTTCAGCAACCATTTATCCAAACCGGATGGAACTGCCTACCACACAGCCCTGCAACAGCAAAAAGCAAGCTAAAAAACCACAAAAGCAGAGCAGGCGACTGAGAATATTCAGCAATCACAGATTGCCAGGAGATGAGTTTCATTATGAAAACATTCCAACAGATGGCAAAAGTGTGACAATCTAAGGTATGAACAACACGGAAGTAAACCTAATCCTCCTGCAACAGAATCACAGACTCACTGTTTTGGCTGGCAATTAAGTCCAGAGGTTGCTTATTGTAACCCTTGCTCACAGCAGGTCTAAGAAGATCTGGCTGGCCAGGCTGTGTCAGTGAAGGCACACACCTTCAAAGATAGAGTTTCCACAATCTTCCTGGGCAACATTTTCCACTATTTAAGCATCCTCACAGTAAAAACAAAATTTTCCTGATATCTAATTGATATATCAAAGGCAGAGAGGCCCTGCAGAGAGACCTAGACAAACTACAGGGCCGGACAATCACCAACTATACAAAGTTAAAGAAAGACAAGTGCCAGATTCTGCACTGTGATGAGGCAACCCTGGATGTTCATGCAGGCTGCGTAATGAGGTGCTGGAAAGCGGTGCCATGGAAAGGGACTTGGGGGTCCTGGTAATGGCAAGTTGAATATGAGTCAGCAGTGCCCTGTCAGCCAGGAGGGCCAACCATGTCCTGGGGGGCATCAGGCAAAGCATCGCCAGCTGGTTGAGGGAGGGGACTGTCCTGCTCTGCTCTGCACTGGTGAGATCTCAGCTTGAATATCATGTGCAGTTTTGGGCACTGCAATATAAGAAAGATATTAAGCTATTGGAGAGTGTCCAAAGGAGGGCAACAAAGATGGTGAAAGGCCTTGAGGGGAAGCTGTATAAGGAGCAGCTGAGGGCACTTGGTTTGTTTGGCCTGGACAAGACAAGACCGAGAGGTGATCTCATAGCAATCTACAACTTCCTCACAAGGGGAAGCGGAAGGGTTGGCACAAATCTCTTCTCTTTGGTGGTGACCAATGACAGGACCCAAGAGAACTGCATGAAGCTGTGTCAGGGGAAGTTTAGGTTAGATATCAGGAAAAGGTTCTTCAATTAGAGGGTGGTTGGACACTGGAACAAGCTTACCAGGGAAGTGGTCACAGCACCAAGCCTACCAGAGTTCAAGAAGCATTTGGACAACACTCCTAGGCACATGGTGTGATTCCTAGTGGGTTCCTTGCAACTCAGGATATTCTATGATTCTACTTCCTATGTTCCAACTTGTGATTGTTGTCTTTGTCTCATCATCAGATACCATTGAAAATAATCTGGATACATCTTTTCTGTATCCTCTGATCAGGTAGTTGCAGACAACAAAAATAGCCCTCCTCTGCCCTTTTATTCTCAAAGCTGCAAAAGCCCAGACCTCAGACTCCACTCACATGCCAAGTTCTGCAGCCCCCTGATCATCTCAGTGGTGCCCACTAGGCTTCCTTCAGTATTTCATTTAGATGAAGTGCACTTCTTGCACTGGAGATCCTCCACTGGACAGAGTTTTCCAGATGCAGTCCAACAGCTCCTGGAGACAGGGAAAGGATCCCTTCCCTGGGCCTGCTGGCTACTCACTAACAAGGCCCAGGGTGCCATCCGCGCCCCTTTGCATCGAGGGCACACTGCTGCTCATGTTAAAGGGGTTGTCCATCAGGATCCCACATCTTTTACTGCAGGGCATCTCCCTAGACAACCAGCCCGTACTGCTGCAGGGGTTATTCCCCCCCAAATGCAAAGCCTGAAATTCAGTTTTGCCAAGTATCTTAAGATTTCCCTCAGCCCATTTCTCCAGCCTGGCCAGGTCCCGCTGAATAGCAGCCTTGCCTTCATGCATTTTGACCACTCCTCTCCATTTGGCCTCATCCACAAAACAGCTTCTTATGGACACAAAAAGTTTCAAGAGCAAGGAGCAGAGATCTCTCACAATATATAGCAACTGGGGCTTTTGTTAAGACCATCAGTGAAATTTTTAAATTTCTGCATGTTTTGTTCGCTTTGTACTGTCCATGCTATGAACAAATAAGCCCAATTCTTCTCTCATTTATAGGAGTCTGAGCTTGAAGTCCATGAATTTGACATATTTACAATATTGCAACACTACTCTGCATGTGAGTGTGTGTATGTGCACACATGTACACCCACAGAGATGGCTCAGGAGATACAACAACTGAAACAGGAATACTGCAGAATTTGGAGGAGCAGCTGGATTTGCAGCTAGGACCAAGGTATACACTCAAAGCCTAAAGTGACAAGAGGAACTCTAGGTTTCATCTTTCCTGACTTGAATTCTCTGGACTGTATCTTAAACAGGCTGTTAACTTAAAAGCTAATCAGAAATATTTTTTTAAGACTGTAAAAAATGCCATCAACCAAGGATTATATTGTAATCATATCAACAAGTCCAATACTCCTGATGATGATGATGATATATAGATAACTTCACCTCAGGGTTAGGTCATGAAGCATCTATAACATTTATCTCTGTGTTCACAAGGAATGAGTCACCACCTATACTCATGTAAACAAACTCTTCCTTGAAGAGCTTATAAATTGAGAATCATGAATAGCATACAGGGATTAGGGAAGACAAACTATTTGGTCAAAAGAAACAGAATGTATATCATACGCAATGTAAAATACCATCTGACTTGCACTAGCTTTTCCACATGCAATTGCTAGGTGGCAAATACCTTGCAGCAATTTTTCATCACAGAAATGGATCACGGAGGAGGACATAAATATTTCATCAAGTTTCTATGCAACTGAAAAACAGTCCTTTGCAAGGGATACATTAAGTCAATGTTTAATCCAAGTCTTTACTCAGAAAGAAGGTGAAGTTTTGTTTTGGGTTTGTTGGTTGGTTTTTTTCCCCAAACCAACTGTTAGATTACACTGAACGTTGCTGCCCAGAGAAGCTGCGGATGCCCCATCCCTGGAGCTGTTTGAGGCCAGGCTGGATGGAGCTCTGAGCAATCTGGTCCAGTGAAAGGTGTCCCTGCCTATAGCAGAGGTGTTGCAATTAGATGATCTTTGAAGTCCCTTCCAATCCAAACCATTCCATGATTCTATTAACAACTTGACAGGAAGAACACTGTTACAGTTCTCGTGTATTTACCAGCCAAGTTAAATGCTACCAATTGTCCTAGTCCTGCAATTATTTTACAGTGTGCTGACTAAATTGAGGGGGACAGGCTTTTCATTCACATAAGTACACCAGCACCAGGTGTCCCACCTGTGGGAAAGGAGAATCTGTCATGCCCTAAAAGGCAGCGATAACTTACCCCAAACATCTGCCGAAGGTCAGGATCTCGGAAGCGGAAGGGAATGTTAGACACATGAAGTCGTTTTGGAGTGGATTTGCTCTCAGTATTCTCGCTGCTCTGCGTCTGTGATTGCTGTCCATCTGTCTGTGCCCCTCCTTCTGTCTGCTGAAATCAGAGAGACAAAAGCACGTGCATGAGTAGAAACCATAATTCTCACATGCCATGTCTACTTTTTTTTAGGTATTAGCACTACACTTGTAATTGCACTACCTAGCACTTGACAACTATTTTGATAAAGCCAGCAGCCCTTAACAATTGATTTGTTGTTCTTCCCCTCCCTTTCCGTGAGTAAACAGTAATGAGATCTCAGCCTCCCTCCCCTCGTATCACCTATCAGCTTAGTAGAGTTGTCTTTGGTTTTCTTAAATTGCTTCTCTCTTTTAGCCTGTTCTTCCTCACTTCAGCTGCCACCATATGAAAGCTCTAATGAAGAGGCGGATCTTTCATATCCTGAAGCTGGGAGGTAGTACCGCCACTCTAATCTCATGTGGCAGGATGTTCATACAATCATCAAAATCCCACAGCTGAAGTGGCAGCTCTTCACTGGGCCAATACCAGACGTGCATCCCCAAGCAAAATGGCATCTGCTCTGTCAAGCTCCCTTCAGAGAAACATTACCCCAAAAGAAGATCTATAATTAAATGGTAAAATCCATGTATGAACAGATTATGGATGCCTTTGATTAACTTTTCTCGTACATTTAAGTGAGCCCAGGAAGAGAAAACAGTCATCATCATCACCACAAGATTTATAAAAATTTCAAGTGCTACTTTCTGCTACCAGTTCCATAGCTAAGAAAAGGTATTTGTTCCACCATTCTCAAGCACTGACTGGCGTTGCAAAGCAAGGCCAAAGGGTAGGCCAGGAGTTCTTGTTCACAGAAAAAGTACAGCACACAGGCAGAGGAATAAGGGGGACCTGTGTGCCAGAGGAGAGACCTAATGCCCCGCTGAGATAACTGGCAGAAGAAAAGAAAGGAAGAGAACCTCAGCCACTTGTGTGGGCTTAGACTGAAAAGGGGTAAAATTTGAGCACAGCACTAAATATAACGGCAAGGCCCCTTTGCAAAATGGCTTGATGGAAAAATGGCATTCTTCACACTTTAGTCACAAAAACGAGCTCAAAACCTCAGAGCTACAGAACAAAGCAGACTACAATTTGGTCGGTTTTATTGCTCTGTCCCTTTCCAAGCGCATGCACTGACAGGCCAAGGTATTCAAAGAGCACCCACCCCCTCACTATCTCCTGCTGCTCTCAGTCTCCTAGGAGTCATGCTTTGACTACCTGTGTGATGCACTTTTAAGTGTCATTTCAACTCTTTAGACGCCAACCTGACTTCTGCCTTAACTCATCAAGTAAAAAGTTCTACAAGAAGGCAAGGACTGTGCAATTGCTAGAGTCAGTCTTTTTAAGGCATTTTCAAGTACACACATAGGCCTTAAAGATGGAAGAGTCGGGGTGAGTTTTTTACTGGTTTGGGCCCTTTTTTCCCCCATTTTAAACATGTGATTTGTGTATCAAAGATGAAAAAAATCTGAGGGGAGTTGCCCACAACATCTCCCCAACCACTGAATGTACTTGCTAGGCTGATCTGCACATCACTCAATATACAACACTTCACGTACATTTGGAATCATCTCCACAGATAAGCTCAACCGGCAACATTAAGAGTGTCTTCTGCCCAGAAATATCACTTACAGACATGACCTTGAACTTGCACATTGGTTATAAAGCAAGTAAATATAAAGATAAGGCAAGGAAACAGTAAGCACTGGGGTCTTGTCATGCTGAGCAAAGCAGTGGCAGCTTTCCATCTCATTTCGGGAGGGCTGTGCATTCAGCAGCACAAAACACGTTTGATCTGGTTAACACAAATTAGGCTGTGGCAGGAAGAATGAAGATACTGCCCTGGTGAGCATCTCTACTTCCCATAGCTGTGCAAGTCTTAGGTGAAGCCTAGCAGAATGAAGAATTTTTATTTGGCTAAGACTCATCCATCCCACAAACATAAAATTTTTAGGAACAACCTCAGAAACTTCCATTTGCTCTTATCCAAAAGCTGTCTCCACCCACCCCCACTATCTCCCCTCTTCTCCTGCCCTCAACCCCATGACAAAAAGGTTCTCCAAACATACAGAGAGTGCACCCTAGGGGAACAATCAGTGCAGCTGGCCTGCGATTAAATCAGACCATGCTATTTAGTGGGGGTTTTTTTACTCCATCAGAGTGCTTTGCTCCTCAGGGCAAATCTGTCCAAGAAGGACAAAACACAGGAGTAGCCTATCTATCACCACTGTATACAACACCTGCAAGTGAGTTCTTCAAAGTAACTCCCAAAAAACACCAACACTCCTGCTAAAAGGGATATCTACTATCCACTTTGGAGCCCTGTTAGTGCAATTCGCCAAATCCCATGTTTTCTATGGCTTTCCATGGATTTGGCAAGTGAGCAAACACCCATGCACAAAGTGCATCTTCTGCTGTGTGAATGAGGAAATGCACAGATCTTGAATGGTGATGACAAAAATGTTTTAGTCTTTAAATTTAAATACAGGTTGCACAGGATTGGATCTGCTGTTTCCACAGGGGAGGAAGCCAGGATGTTGTCTGCACTCCTCTCCCATCCATTTGTTCCTAGGCAAAGGGCAGAACTCCTTTCTTGCCAAGGGTGTGATGTATCATGTAGAGTGGCCCACCCAAAAGCACTCACAGCTGGTCCTGCATATGGCAGTGTCATTTTGCATCATGTGAGATGTGTACAGCAAGACAAATGCTTCAAAGAGGAGAAACAATAGAAGGAACAGGGGATTTTGGTACTTTACCTTTTTAACTACACTGAGAGTCCTCAAATGCTTTTCAGGTTTTTACATACCCTGATTTTTCAGTAGAAGTTTAACATTAAATACCTTGTGTCTCTGGATGCTGTAGCTCCCTCATCTCTATGGTCCCATGGTCCTAAGGTAAGATTTGAACTTTCCACCACTATAACATTAGCTCAATACATATGACTACTGCCACACATTCAGCTACAACATAAATGAAAGAAACAGTGTCCTCAGATCTTTCTTTTTTTCCTTTTATAGTTATTCCTTGGCTTAATTCACTAGGAAGGAGATGAAAGGAAGGGCCTGGAGTCTGTTCTAAGGCAGCACATAACAGATGCTGGCAACAGTGCTACTCTGACCAAGCCAGACTACAAAAGCCCGCATTTCACCAAGCGCCCACTCCCCACCTTGACTCCTTCCCCATACGGAGTTTAATCTCTTTCTGGCCTCATGTCAACACTTCACAGTGAAGAAATGGACCTCTCCCTTTGCTATAGACAGTGATTCAGCTCGGAAGGGAGCTAACACACATTCAATGCCTGTCATCAGGCAACACAGAGACATGCTGTGGCAGAGATCTCGCATTTAGGAGCTGTACTGCATTCTCCGTACCTCCTCAGCACAGTCCGTGTAACATATACTGATGCAGGTGATAATGTCATTCATGCCTGCACACGCAAGCTTTGAGCTCTGCTCAAGGTCACTGAGAAACACATCAGAGCTCAGGACACGAGCAGCATGTGCTTTACTTTTAACTACTTGCTGCCTGTGCCCCCATGCCAGCTCCTCCCTTACACCCACCAGCAGTAAGGAAACGCTACGCAAGAAGAGGCAGCTGCAAAGAGAAGCACAGATATATACATGTGCACGTGCCCATGTAAAAGGGGAGGAGGACACCTGGCAACATGAGGGTGGTCTGAAAGGTTTGGGGGCATCTTCCCACCTCTCAGCTGGACTCCTCTGTCCTAACCCAGGTGGTGATCAATTAAATGCTGGGGATTTCTCCGCAGCAGCAGGGAGGATGGGGCTCCAGCACCACCTGAGCTCCGAGCAGATCTCCATCTGCATGGCTAGACGGAGGGCTACCTCCCCAGCAAACCAGACAAGCACCAGTGTGACAGGCTAGCACAGAGATTATTAATACCCAGAACATTCTGTTTACATCTCCCACTTGCTTCTAGAACTGGAACCGCTTCAGGTCCAAGTTAGAGACAAACAAAAAACAACCCCTCGTTCTCTCCCCCAAGAAGCAGGCAGTCCAAAATGCTGTGAATCATAATGAGGAGGTTAAGAGCTATAAATCACTGCAAAGAAAATATTTACAAAATACAAACTGTAACTAATAACTATATTTAAAAGGGGATTTGGGTGGCTTACAAAATCTAGGAGACAGCCTGTGCTCACTCCACTGCTCCTAGACCAGTCTTGAATTCAAAAAAACCCAAAACCACACATCCAACCTTGGTTGGATCAAGAGCTTGAAGGACTCTGGAGACAAGGACTGAAAGCTACAAGTGGCAGAAGGCAATCTTCCCATTGTGAAGCAGAGTGCAGATAATGTGGAAAACTCTCTGTAACTTCTAGTGAAGAACCTGTGTCAAAACAACCAGTCATCCACCAATGAACAGACGCCCACTGAGCAGGTCTGGTGGAAAAACGAGTGAAGAATTAGGCTCTAGACACAAGATCACTTTCCTGCCCCAGCACAATCTACTGAAGTCAGACTGAGGTCCTACACATCCAAGAGCAAAGGCCATGGGAACTTTGGCTGCTTAAAAAACTCGTTTAGCAGACAGAAGACCACAGGGCTAATCATCATCTTTCAACAGCAGTAAATATAGTTTTACAATTATATCCATGCACTTGATTTTTCAGAGATGTCAGCAGCGTTATATTAAAAAAAAAACACGTTTGGGCTACTTACAGGCACAATTAACTATTATCCAAAGTACTCTGTATGCCAAAAAACCAGACAAAAAAATGCTAAGGACATACCAAATTACTTCTGCAAGATTTTTTTACTATTTTCAGTATAGTCAGATGAATTCAGGGCATATTTTTTCAATTCTTAGTTACCTATTTTCAGACACACTGAAGCTTAAGTAATTTTGTTCACTTTCCTCATTAAAAACATACCTCACAGAACAAAAACCTAACATAGGAAAGCACACAGGAAACTTTGCTATCTCTCCTGTACATCTCTGATTTGTCAGGTAACACTTTCAATCTAAAGGTGGATATTTCTAATGGGATTCACTTTTTCTTTTTTCTCCCCACCTTTCAATGAAGTGGTGAAATGGAGCCCCCCAAAACGCCTGCTCTGCTGGTCACAGCCAAACCCTTTGTCAGCAGTTCCAGCCCATTCCTCACAAAAGGATGCCCTTACAAGGTGAAAGAAACAGTAAGATTTCCCCAGCTAGTAGTCAACCCTGGACCATTCCATTGACAGTGGCAGAAGAACAGTCACACAGTGACAGACTTCAGATCCATCCAGCCCATTATCTTCTTTCTAACAGCAGCCAAATCTGTGGAAGAATGGAAGAATGCAAGAACAGGGCAAATGTTCACTGGCTTTTCTCTAGCAAGCTAAGCCAGTTGATGTCATAACTTGCAAAGCACGCAAGTTGTGGATAAGAGTTGCAATGACAAGTTCTTCATTATATGAAAAAAAACCCAAGTAATAAAACCTGCTTTTTTTTTCATACATGGCACCCAGTTATTTCATGTGTGCATCCTAGTAAGCGAAAATGGGAAAGTTCCCTGTTTTAGTTCCCTTACCATCCAATATTCTGTGTGCTTGTCATATGCCTTCACTCCTGTCAGCCCTTTTTGTAAGTGAAGATTTCACTTCTTTTCATAAAGAACCTGCTACATTCCTTTCATCATCACTATTATCCTTCCCTGTACTACTGCTAGATCTGCTACAACCTTTGAAAGATACACAGAAGTACCACAGCTGTATACTCTAACATGATATGTGCTGATTTATTTCCCATTTCTCATTTTAAAACCACCTCACTAGACACAAGTCTGCAAGTGCTGACAATAATCTGCCTTGTACTCAGAATAATAAAATAATCTGCCTCATATTCAAAGAAAACTCCTGATCTTAAATGTCAGGGTTTGCAACCTCAAGACAGCAATTTCTAGGTTGAGGTGGCCAAACAATCACCAGCCAACTACTTATGTGAAGATAGTTCTTCCTCGTGTCCACCTGCTCAGCAGTATCAGAAAATAACTGAGGATATTCATTAAACATATTCTTCACCTGAAATACCTCACATGAGCAATTGCTTTAATTACTAAAGGGATGAAAAGTAATTACAGAGGAAAATTCTGCAATCTCAGTCTAGGCAAGAAATACCCAAGGGAAAGTCATCATTATAACATCATCCATGTGTTGCAAAAGCCAGTTGAGGAATCCTTGGTGCCGTTGGCTCCCTTCCATCTAAAGTCTTGCTAGATGTACAGGGCACAGCCAGACGACCAAGCACCTTCCCTGCCTTGGTTTTGAACATGACACGTATGGGTCTCCCACCACAGATGCGTCTCCTTTGAGAAACTGGAAAGTCGAGATCCCTTTATGGTATAGTGGATGAGTTAAGCATGTTCCAGTACGACAGCACATCAAGAAGCCGAGGCACGACGGTCTGCAATTAAATAATGCTTTATATTGGTTCATGACAACGTAACATCAAGGCAACAGCACCTGCCATTTTCACGCAAAATAATTTACATAAACTTATTCCTCTACTTCCGTATCTCCAGCTGCATTCCATAATTTATACAGACATACAGATTCTTCCCTCTGACATTAACAAGAGAAACAAGTTGAATAATCAGCTCGCAGTATTAAGTGCATTGCATTTACTATCAAGCAAGCTTTTTTAGTTCAGCAGATGATTAATCTTCCCTCTGCGGGTAGAGTACCAGGGGATGCAGAGAGCTGACAACTGCTCTCGGCTTCTGGCCATGCTCTCCATACGCTTACCTTGCAACAACAGCATTTGCTGGATCCCTCCAAGAGCTGCTCTAATTCATTAACCCAGCAAAAGAATTGGACAGCTTTCTGCCAGGTCAGTGAATTAAAGTGGCTCACGTAAGGAATGCCAGAGCCAGTAAATAGGAGTGGGAGTTTGCGCTTGGAGCCAGATATCTCTTTTCTGACAGCAGTGAATCTTTTAGATCAGCTCAGCTGCCAGAGGTACTGCAGCCTAATTAGCATCTCCCCTTGCAGCTAACTATGCTGGGTGTCTCCATTAGGGATAAGAGCACTAAAGTAAACCAAGAAGGGGGAAGGGGGAAAAAACCAGGCGACCCAGCACTGTAAGCAGTGAAATGCAGAGTGTCAACTGTTTAAGAGACAGGCTGCAACAGGCAGACCAAGTAGACCAAATATGGTCCGGTACCTCAGTCTATTTTTAATCCAGTTCTTTCAGCTGTGCTTTGGGACAGTATCAAGAGAAAGGACAGATGCCTGGAGATGAAGTATGAGAGATCTGCATGCCAGGCAAGAAACAAAGCCCCACAGATGAGGCTTGATCCTAAAATAAAAAAAAGATTCTAAAATATGAAGTTGTTTGTATTACACTACCTATTGTGTCAATTTCTTTTCCATGTCTCTGTTCTGAAAGCTCTGAATGCTTTCCACTACACTCACACTGCCAGAACCAAGCTCATCCTTAGCTGGTGACACCAACCAGTCGTTCCCCTTTGCTCAGGGCTTTTAGACTGCATAGGAAGGCATGGACTTTGACTCTCAGAGTTTATTTTACGTAAGTTCACTACTGATCTTTGACCTCAGGCTTCCAAATCACTGTCTGTTAACTCAAACACCACCGCTAATTTCAAATCATTCAATCTGACTCACCCACAAGAATCTGCCAAGTTTCTATGAAAAGGTGCTCCGACCTGGTGTGTTAGGGACCTTGCTATAGACCCTTTCACACTGCTGTGTAGCATCTTACCAACGAGATTAAATTGCCCTTTTCATGAGGGACCCCTAAGCCACCCCATGTTCTTTGTTACTTTGGCTATTATCCTAAAGGCTATCAGCCTGAAAAGCAGGAAGGCCCCACCATCTGACCACACCTTTTGCTATCTCACCCTGTCCCGCCAACTGGACCAAGCACAGGCCTTGTTCTTAAAAGCAAGCAGGGAACTTATCTGTCTGGTTGAATGAATTTCTGATTCATCCCATGGGAGCACAGGCTTCAAGTCAGCAGCTAGAAAACCTACTGGCTGTTTGGTCTGGGGTATCACCTTCACACAAATGACAGCAACTGTGCTTGTCAGTCACAATAATGAGAGGGAAGGCTCATACCTCACCCCTGATGACTTTTCACTCTATTCAAGTTAGCACTTTTGTTTGAGTAAGATAACAAAATGGTGAAAGGAAAAGATACCTTAAAGCATAGCAGTCTAGTCCATATGGACTGAACACGTGTATCCAACAAGCAATAACCAGTGCATGTCATGGACAAGGTGCTTGACATTACCTGTAAATGTTTAAGGTGAAATACCCAACCTGTTCTGCTGTATATTTTAATAGCACACTTTAGCCTGAGTAACTACTGAGCCTTTTTCCTTCCCCTAGATCCTACATCATTAATCAGCATACTGAGATGGAGAAAAGTTACATGGAATTACATCCCAAGGCAGCCCACAGAATAAAAATAACTTCATACAGAAGAAGTCCTCTACAAAAAGATAAGGGGACTTGGAAGATCCAGGATGTAGTGGATGTGAAAGCGGCATGTGAAAGGCCCTTGGTTGAGGCACCTTCCCCCCTCTCTCTCCTTGGATTTCTTTATGTGCCACCATCTGGGATCCTTTGGGCTTGATGAGTCCCAGCCACAGCAGTCACAGCAACACTGTGCCCTCACCCTTTCCCAGCCAGCTGTGGCCCTCGAGCCTAACTCTGCACGCTCAGCTCACACATCTTTAACCACATCAAATGGTCACACCAGATGTGCCCACCTGTTTCCAACAGCCAGTACAAGTGTTGTGTGTTATTCAGCCTGTTTCTTGGATAAACCCCTGCCAGTCAGGCTCCCTCTGCAGACTCCTGGCAACACCACTGCCTCCCAGCAGTCTCCCAGCAACACTCCCTCCGCACAGATGGGCTCCCAATCCCTCCTCATAGGCTAGCCACACACTGTGGGCTCCTTGGAGCCAGCTTTAGTTGATAAAACACAGAGCTCAGCCCTGCAGAGCCACCGAGATGGCTCCTAATATGGAAGAGAAGCAGGAAGGTTGGCAAGAACTTACATTCAAGGTCAAGAGTCACATCATTTCCATTAAAAAGAAATGCTCCTAAGCTCTGGACAAGGATGGCAACAGCAAAAACACATGGGGAAAACCACTGCCCTGTTTTATTCCCTATTTCCAGCTTCCCCATCCAACCAGCAGTGCTTGAGAAAGTTGCTTGCTGGAGACGGGCAGCCCAAATCTTACGGCTTGGAACGACATCGGACAATCTGGTGCTAAAACGATGACTTGCATTTCTGCACACTGCACCAGCTCTAAGTTTTATTTCCTGCCTGACCTCTTCTCATCTACGTTTGTGTTTACAGAGTAAGGCACTCAAAGTTCCTTTTACACACTATCAGTGTGCCTTACAGGGTTTGTACTCTTTTGCTTCTCCAAGATGCTGAAGTTGAGGCATTCCCAGGATGGAATCAAAGATATCTTCACAAAGTCATGACCAATAGAGCCAAGCCACTGCAGTGGAGCAGAGGCACACACCGGGAACTGTGCACACTTGAGCTGGCACTATCAGTTCTTCCAACTGTTGGCACTGAATTCATTCAGTACTTACCAGGGAAAAAAATAATCTCTACAAGCCAAACACCAACTACAAGTAAAACTGAAAGCATTAACAGATTAAATCCGCCCCTGAGCGCCGAAGGCTCTCACCATAAGGCTCTTTATTAGGAAGTTAAGTCTTAACAAGTGGCTTAAGGGGTGGATAAAGCTTTTCCTGGGATAATCTGCCAGCATGTTGCCCAGTGCCAGTTCCAGGCCATGGGAAGAAGAAAGCAAAAATACAGAAGATGCTAAAAATCTTGGTTTGGCAAATGGATGACCAGTAGCTAAAAGCTCCTCTCCTAACTTTGCCCTCTGAAGCTCCCTGCCATCTTCAAAAAGTCAAATAAAAGTGATTTTCTACTCTGGTAGTTTCCTGGAAACAAAACCACATTGGGATTACACTTAAAATGCATGTGCTCACCCTAATTCTGTGTACCATCAACCTTCCAGAGTTTGCCTCCATCATGTTTATTTGAACCATTTGCCAATTAACACAAAGTTATTAACACTTTTATAAAAGACTGTCTTTGGACAACACCGCCACGGTAACAACATCATGATTTCAAATACTTTCCTTTTTTTTTTCTTTGCAGACACCAATTCACAAGGGGAAAGATGGAAACCTAGTAATGGAAGGTCAGAAGCCATGTTTTGTTTATAATTCTCTCCTTTTCAAGTCTACTGCTGATTTGCCTTATACTTAAGAAACAGCAATGCAATCAATGTCTGCTTTTCCCCAAAGCACTGTGCTGCTCTCCTGGCCCTGCACCCTTGTGCACTTACTGCAAGAGATCCGTTCTGCGTGCTGGCCGTGTTCGTGCTCTGCTCTCCGTGCGGCTGCGTGCTTCCGTAGAGTGTCAGATTGTGCTCGCTGGTCTGGCCTGCATAGTCCTGAGTGTGTGGCACCCCGTACTCTGTGGGAATCCCATTCTGTGGGGGTGGCGGAAATGGGATTGTGGTGAATGGCTGCACCATTGCATCAGGAGTTGCTGCTGGCTCCTGGTTACCCTGAAGAAAGGTAAAGGAGAAAACAGATTTATACTACAGAAGATAGATCGAAACGTCAGCCCGAGAAACAACACACGTGTACATGTGAACATCCCACCCACCATCACCATAATATTGCACAGTCTTCTATTACCTGTTCTATCAGAAAGAGCATGCCTTACTCCTCTGAGCCATGACACTGTTTTCTTAATCTTTTCAGAGCAACTTTTTTGCTAATGGCTGGTGCATGGAGAAAAAATTATGGGGTTTGCAAATTGCATACCCCTGTGATCTCACACAAAGCTTTACACACAGTAAAGCATTATTTTGGAAGGGGGAAGAGACACTGAAACATTGGAACAGAGAAGGAAACACAAAAAGAAGATCAGGCTTCTTTAATATCCCTGAAAGTACCGTAACTGGGTCCATCTCCTCCAGCCTGACACTCATTGCTCTGCTCACAAGCAAGCACATCATGTGGTTCAGAGCATGACTCTTTGTTATGTTACAGTAATAAAAAGTTTACTTTTTCAAACCCATCTGTGCAGATGCCCCCTTCTTTGCTCTGGCAGCACTGAGTACACAGCACAGGTGCTCAGGTATCAATTGTTGGAATATCCACTTTCCTGCTTGCTGGCCACGCAGAAGACACCAAGGACCTGTAGGGAACTGAGTTGAGACTGCAAGCCTGGAGCACACTCGCTCCTTCCCGTTCCTGAGCATCCCTGCTATCACACAAGACATTAATCACCCACTCCTCCCTTAGCTTTGGGTATCCCACAGAGACCTCTGTGCTAGGATAGTGGGCTTTTTAGAAGCTTTTAGCACTGTCTTAGATGTTGCTGACATCAACCAGATGACTCAGAAACAGAGACCTGACCATGCAAAAGAAATCCCAAAAAAACAGTAAAAAAATGTTACACCATCATGTCAAAAAAACCCACAATAAGCAAACAAAAAAGCATGCAGCTCTGCAGCCTCTGCAGGGATCTCACCAAAGGGGGAGCAGGGAGCTGCATTCAGCCACCTGGGGTGAAGGAGAACAGCCTTGACATTGAAGCCCAACCCTGGGAAGCCCAGGCTGCTGCACTGCTCCTACTGCTTCATCGCCGCAGCAGAAAAAAAATCCACAGAAAAGATTTATGATAGGAGGGCTGTTTGATTTATGTGCATGTCAACAGACTGATCCTGATTTTAAATTTTGGCTGCTGTTCCAGCCCTGGGTCCTCCCCCATAAAGTCCGGAGGTGCTCGAGCCTATTCTAACACCAGCATGCTTAAATCAATGGAGTAAAAGCGAAACAGACCTTATCCCAGGGGTAGGAAAGGCAGAGTGGGAATTACCAGGCAGCCTTTCAGCAAAGAGCGCGCAGGACCTGACAGACCTCCAGTGAAGCTGGACAAACCTCTAATTCCTTTTATCAGCCTACCTGCAGCTTTCCCTTCCGGGCGAAGGAAACAATGATAAACGCAGCACACCTCCAGCCAGCACCGGGTCATTCAGACACTGGCTGAATCCCAAATTTGCTCTGACATTAGTCTATCTGGTCTGCCTCCCCTGGGGGCCACGTGGCCACACGCTCCTGCAGCTGGGGAGAAGGAGAGGGAAGGGCATTCAATACCACTTAGCAGAGCCAAGCTAAAGCCTTGGCCTGCACCGGGAACGGACCGTTTCATTAACTCAAGTGCAGCCACTGCAAAGCCTTGCTGCCTGCAGAAACACAAAACTCTGCAGCCTTATCTGAGAAAGAAAAATCCAGGCACGCACGCCAGCCACGGCCAGTGCTCAGTTCCTTGCACGCACTCCCCCAAGCCGTTGCAGCCCTGCGTCGTGTGCTCGCGGGTCTGCAGGGGTTTTTTCACACACCAAGCACATTTTCTGAAAGCAGAACAGGATTTTTTAGTTTTCTCCCCCAAAAGGAGGGCAGTTCCACCAGCACTCTGCTTCTGCTCATTCCTTTGCCATTCTCAGCTTCAAAGCAAGGCACTTCTGACTCAATCTAAACTCACCAAGATCTGCAGAGCTGAGTTCTGAAACGGGAGGCAGGAGAGGCAGAACGATGGCTGTCCCACTGCAAACCAGGTATCAGCAAACCCTATCGCTCACTTGCTCACACTGTTTATCCCCTGACATGACAACTCCATTCCGTCCACACACTGTCTCCTTTCCAAATTCTTCTGCTTACAATATTTCATTGTATTTGATTGTCCGTGTGCTACGGCCCACACTGTCTGCCCCTTTCTTACATTTAAAACAGAACTAAATATGAAATTGATTTTTTATTTTAAGTTAAAAAATTGATAGGGTAACCCCAGAAAAGATGCAGGTGCAGAAACTGTTTCCAATTTTCTCAGAACAAGCTAGATTTCCAAGCCAGTAGCATCCCAGATCAGAGGAACAAAATGCTAATTAGCTCTAAACAAAACCTATTCTGCCATCCTCTCTACAGTGCAGGGCTGCTCCCCAAAGGACACAGTCCAGCATCTTGTTTAATCTCACTCTTAGACTACTTAAAATGCCAGCCCATGAACCTTGTATAATCTTATTTTCAGTGGTTTTACCCCTCAGTTAATACTGTTCCCTCCAGTTTAAATGCATTTGAACCTTTTTAAATATTTTCTTTCCCTTCTATTATCTACAAATGCTTGAAGGATGAAAAATGCTTACTCTCTCTTCTGTTGCTTGTGGCATTTTGATAATACGTATTTATTTTGAGTTTAATCACACCTCTCAAGCCAAAATATCCTGGTAACTTTATTTATTACTTCTCTCTGACCTTCCTAAGATTTTCAAAGAAAGGATTTCTGGTGCCAAATGAATGTTTTTAATACCATTGTCACTTCCCCCCCCCTCAAATCACATTAACATGCAAAAATCATATATCTTTTATTACAAATGTATCCTTCATTTAATGTCTCAGGTTATCTGGAGATTTATCACCATTATGTTTGTCCAGGTTTCATCTTCCCATGGAGCATCTGTATCTCAAATTATTTCTCTCTTTATATGATTATGGACATATTTCCCATCTGATTTTTTCTGTAATTTTAATTTCCTTTGGTGCTTCAGAATTACTTTTTTCTCTGTTTCCACTAGTGTCTGCAGAAAAGGACTCCCGATGAGATCTCTGCAGGTTTCACAGCATACTGATATCCTCCAAACCCAGAGGAGATTCTACCTCTTCTATTATTCTGCTAAATTTCAACATTTACACACTTCATATTTTCAAGAACTAACACAGGACACGCACAAAAAAAATCCCATTGATCTTCAAACATAGAATCTGAACTGGTTTCCCTCGTTCTAACCCACCATAGAGAATTCTGCAGTCAGAGGTGCTGCTTCTCATACTTCTCAGGAGGTACAAAGAGCACGAAGAAACCCCAAGTTTTCCAGCTGAAGGTACGTACTTGGGAGGAGAGACTCAACAGAAAGTATTTTGTCCACCCAATCCTGACAACATACCTCACTGTATTGCCAGTCCTGCCTGCTCTAGCCATGAAAATCTCTAACATCTACTTAAATGCAACAAGAAACCCAGATAGGTATGTCCAAGGCAATTACCATCCCCAAACACACACAAGGACACCATCACAAGACTAGGAAAACCCGGCTGCAGCTCCCCCCAAAAGCTAGTGTCGTCTTAAACTTCTGTGAGGGCATGAAATAAATCTTAACTAATGATCAGGAGCAGACAGACACTTCTCTTGGCCACAATGCATCAGGCCAGCAGTCTTCAGGAGGGGAGTGTGATGGACATTTGGTTGCAGGAATAATTGTGGCAATTCCAGATCATCCAATTCCCTCCACAAATTTGTGCTGCCATGCACCAACCACAATAGCTGTCATCCCATGCTCAGTCTGGGAAAGGCTGGTCAGTGCAAGTGGAACTCAGTGTAATTAACACATAATGCTTAAAAAAAGGAAAACACCTCAATAGGATACATGGTAACCTCAAGTTCCAAAAAGAAGTAATTCCTGTGTTTGCTATTCATTCTGTTGCTCTACTCCCACATTCATTCACATCAGGTGGGAATTCAAAGCAGCCCTTCTCTTGCAGAATGTTGGCATCTGATTCATCAGCACTCAAGATTTCAGAGCACAAGAAGGATATGGGTATTCATCTGGGCTCCCTATTCTCAGCCCTACAAAGGTCTAGTCAGGTCCTTGCAGGTGCCAACTTTCTTCCGTAAGTCAGGGTTTTTCCTACACTGCTCATTACAAATCCGTCCCACATTTTGTTTAAAAAACAAATTAGCTAAAACAGTGACATTCCCTAATGGGGACACATTTCTTAGAGTTTATGCAGCTTTAACTTAATTAACGAACTTTGTAGCTCCAAGCTAAGCAGAGGAATGATAAGTAAATGCACGTAGTGGTAACTTGTGGAAGGGTGGGAACTGGAGATGATGTCTCAACAAGGAGCAAAGTGGTTCAGCAAATGCAACATAGGATGAATTCTTTCAGCAGACAGCAGGTGGTGATCCAAGATCACTGCACTGGAGCGCCAAGAGCAAACACCAGAAATGCACACAAAGGCCTCCTACTTCCATAAAACTGTCAAAGATCAGTGAGTTTTGTGAAGGAGTGGTTTTGTTTTGCTCATTAGAGAAACGGATGTAATTACAGGAATATGAAAGGAGCCTTATAGCAATGCAGGTCCAGATCTCTTCTGTATTGGTACACCATAATATGCATATTTAGTAAAGCATAACCACCCAAATAAAAATTATTAACCTGGTAAAGCTAAACTGGTACAATTTCTGTACAGACATGGCAAACTGCCACGAGGTAACCCATCTGAGCTATCCATAACCCTGCAATGAATCATAAGCATCACAGAAAGGTGCAGAGAAATGGTACAGCATATAAACACCAAATAATCTCTTAAAAATGCCTTCGAACTCTGCTAACCCCCAAATCACTGGTATAGATGTGAGTATAAGCCTATTAGTGGAATAGGGTTTCTAATAGGTATATCTTCACTGAACTAATTTTATGAAACCTTGAAGCAACTGACTTGCAGCTAAGGGAGGTAATTAACCTGTTTGTGAAGACCAGAGTGTTCCAGCCTACACTGTTTGCTCTCCGCACTAACCTAATCCCTTTCGTAAACAGCAAAAATGTTTGTAGCTGGGATCTGAAGAGCCTGGCACGACGGTTCAACCTGGAGCCACTGCCCACCCTCAGCCCTGCGTGAAGGGGATCCCTGTAAGTGAGGGGGATGTAGGTACCACACCGTCTCCTTTCTACAACCCAGCTCGCAGCCTCGTGCCAGGGATGCAAATGTGACACACAGCTCTGGTACAGGAAGCAAAGCACTGCTCCCCAGCTGTACACAGGCGAGAGAGAAAGGGTTTACAATACAAGGCTCCTGCTTAGGAGCAAAAGAAATAATAATAATAAAAATAATAATCGGCTGGGGATTTTTTCCCCCTCCCCTTCTCACAGGCGAACAAAAAAGCTGCCCTAGTAGGGTCCTCTTCTCAGCCTCTTCCAACACAGTCTCCCTTCCCAGTTCTGAGCTGCAGGTTCAGAGACGATCTGGTTGGAGCTGTCACCATCCCACCTCCAGCTGTGCACTCCTGCCCTCTTCTCCCTGCCAGCCTGCCCAGTGCTGAGCCCTTTCAACACATATCCCAGGGGAAAAAAGAAAAATTACTCACTTTTTGTTGTCAGGTTAGTTTTGTTGCCACTTAAGAGTGCTGAAATGCCTTGGCAAGGAGCTAGAGGAGAATCAGAGCCAGAAAGGACAGGGGGTGGAGAAGCTGGGGAGGGAAGGGCCATGGGCACCAGCTCTTGGATGAGCTCAGGCTGCCAGGGAACTGCAGTCTCCAGCATGCATTAACCCTCTCCCCAGGCAATCCCACAATTTGCCCACTGATAACAAGCAATTTCTTCACAAATGGGAATAGATACAAACCAGCGTGAACAATGCTCCCCAGACACACCCGGAGCTCCAGCATTATCGCTGCCAGAAAAACAGAGGCTGGGGCATTTCATTACACCAAAGAGGAACCCCACCCTACACTGGTAGCTCTCACAGCACATAGAACCTAAGCTTTAATTCTTTAATTTTTAAAACTGTGCTTTTGCTCTTTAGAGCCATGAGGATGCTCAAACACAAGGGAAAGTGATGTACAGGATGATGAAGTGATGGCTTTCCAACTCCCCAAACACCCCAAACCAGTGTCTTGGCCACGCCAACCCTGCAGATGCCCACAAACACCATATGAGCTCTCTATATAAAAATGCAGCAGTAACAGTTCCTCCATCATGGCCATTTCATTACAGATTAGCTTCTGAATGGGAAGAGTGGGTAAAATGCCTACAGAAAGGAAATCTGGAGGTGAAAAGCATATATACAAAGGATATAACCATCTCACATTCATCTCTGTACAAACCTGTTCCTGGATTCAGAGGGGTATGTGACCCTAACCTGACACCCACAGTCCATGCTACAAAGGCATTTCTGTAACTCCAGAGAGCAAGACTGGCACGTCTGTGTGTCTGGCGACCGAGACTGATAAAATCAACACTCTTTCTTGGTGTGGGTTGATCATAAAAGCACCTTGAAGAGGATCACGGTAATAAGAAGTTTTGTATTTCATCTGCACATCTGGAGCTTGATCTTTGTTTGATCTACAACACACCACTGGGGTAACAGAAAAGGATGTTGGATTTTCACTTTACTACCATGGGCATAAGAGCAATTCCTCCTGAATCCTCCTAAAAGCAGGGCTCTATCTGTAGGTAGTTCTGCAAATGTCTGCTGGACTTTTATGCTAGTTCTGTTAAAACAGAGAAGAGTTCATATGTATTCCTTTCTTTTCTTTTTTTTTTTTTTTTGTAATTTAAATTGGATGTAATCATTTCGGAAATGCTTTTTGCATTGGGTTAAGTTAAGCCTCAATAAGCTAATCTTGCACCAAAGGGAAAAAAAAAAAAATAGATGCCTGCACTCAAGCTTGCACCTAGCTAACCATTTAAAGGCATGTTTCCTTCAATTTCCTGGTGCAAGCTTGCACTAGATTATCTAATCTTGCCCTTCCCTCTCCTAGATATGTAAAGCAAAGGAAGAACAAGTTATCTTCCAATACACACTCTATCATTCCATGCCACCAAAAACTGTTCTGTAAAATAAAGCAGCTGGCCTTTTTTTTTTTTAATGCATCTAAGAACTTTATAGAGAAGAAGTTCAAGCCCCCTTCTGTAAGAAAGGATAAAAGAAAATTATAGTCTTATCTTACTCTTATACACAGGAAGCACTCACTCATCCCCATGCTACCATCATGTCCACTAATGGCCAACTTTTACTCTATCGCTCTGCACAAACACAGGCTCTCAGTGCTGAATGCATACACACTTGGTAAGAAGCCCTTGGGCAACCTGCAAAGAGGCTTCCTGTTGGATACAGCCAAAGCTTTAGAGTTATGCAACATTAATAAGGCCCAGGGCCACATCTACTTACCAGCCTGAAACACAGCTTTCAGATTTTAAAAAGCACTGATTTCTGCTCCTGAAATCTACATTATTCCCCATTCAAAAAAAAAAAAAAAAAGTTAAATGTTACTAGCATAAAGACATCCCAACAAATGCTTTCAATCAATTCACGCTCTCTGGGGTTGATTAGAGAGAATTGTGCTTCAAGAGACGACACTGGGGTCTCAACATCTGTTTCCATTCCATATTAGGAATGAAACTACCTCTGAGAATTATTGGGGAGAAGGGGGTAGGGGTGTGGAACAAAGGAAAAAGTCACCAGGATGGATATATCTTCAGCAACAAAGCCAGCAAGTAAGAAAAAAGCTCAGGCTCAATTTTTTGTTCCAGATTGGTCCTTTAGCACCTCTCCTGGCTGTATTCTCCCCACCTCTGCAGCATTCCAAGTGACTGTTTTCCACTTCACATTCATAGTCAAACATTCTTGGGGGAAAAAAGATTTCCGTAAGATGACTAGCTTTCAACAAATCAGCATGAAAATAAAGTCTCAAAATACTACACATCTAGTCCTATGTTAATCCAGCAGGCACCCAGAGCAGCAGAAGCATGTCCCACACAGGGGAGATTACTCTACCATCAGGAAAAGGCGCTTAAGTTTCTTCTGTCAGACTAGAATTCAAATGAGTCACAGCTAAGAAACAGTGTGCTGCAGATGTGTCACGTATGTTTAATCCAAACTAACTGTGATTAGCTATTCAGCAGATTAGCAAACCAATCACACTTTCAGCTGCATGATTGCAGATCCTCTCTCAGGGAAGCAGAGGCCAGTGGTGGGGAAGGAATGTGCTAACTGCTCTTTCAGGAGTGTTCCATGCTTGCATCAGGGTATATGGGCACTCATGTACATGACACTTTAAATGGCACAGAGGATTTTCCCGTGCTGGTTTTCTGCCTTACTCTCGATGCTAACCAGTGGTTCCTGGTGCTGCTCAGAAAAAGAAGGGCTACAGAATATGAAAATATAACAGGGAAGAAAATCCCACCTGGTGCCATGGTATCTCTTGACCATGCTGTCAGGGTAGTGTCACATCTACTGTCACCTCAGCTAATTCTGCAATCAGATTGCTCGCTTCAGACAGCTTTGTTTCAAGGAAGACAGTAACCCTCCAGATGACATATTTCAGAAAACCAGTACTGCTTCTCCAAGCCCAATCAGGTACCTGGTGCTGGACAGATAAGCAAGTTTTCATCCCATGTCTCTGCTTTGCAAATGGACTATCATCATGTATCTGCAAGTACACCACCAAACCCCAGTGAGTGTGAGGAGTTATTCCTGCAGCGTCAAGAATTCAAACGGCTTTCCTGACTGTTTAAATCCTCATGAAGCTCATTCAGCCCCTTACAAAGATTTGTATCTACTTTAGTCACAAGAATTTCTCAAATCGACACAGCTATCTGTAATAGACTCTCCCAGATCTCTCTCTATATCCAGTGCTCTTTTAGGAAGGATTTTGAAGATCAGTTTTGGTACCAGGCTTTCCTGTCCCCCTCTTCCCTGCTGTGAGGGCTATAAGCTGAAGGCAGTACCGAGCTGTGCAGAGGTCTTGCTCTGAGCTGACTTGGCTCCTGGAGGAAAGACAAACCTTAAAGCCCTGTCTGGCAGCTTCACTTATACTGCACTTATACAGGCCCCTTCAATTCCCCAGATTTCAGTGGCTAGCAGGAAAGTCCTCCCGCCTGCCTGCGTTAATTCCAGCACCGCACAGGAAAAAAAGTAGCCCTGCCTCTGCTGCCAGCGTAGGAGGAGGAGGGAGGGAGAAAGCGCTGGGAAGGGGAGAACACATCTGGAATCAATTGGAGAGCGCCGAATGCCTCGGAAAGAACTGCAGAGCTGGCAGAAACCATAGCGAGGAGCCACGTGTTCGGACGTGACTACGAAGCAAAGGTGGGGGACGAGACACATACAGCATACTTAAACACAAAACCAGAGCTCCTCTTGGGGCTCTTGGGGGTTTTTTTGTGCAAGCAGCTAAACATCTCAGTCCTGTTATATTTTCACTGCCCCTGGCCTATCATGGATATGGTCAGAATTCCATACAGAAGACAGGAGATGAGATGAGGCAAACGGGACCCATCTGTGACTTGAGTACCAGGACTCAGTCACGCAGCAGCAATATTATATCAAGCTGCTCTCAGGGCACAGGGCGGAGGAAGTCTGTGACTGACTTGGCACATGTTTGAGAACAGAAATTTGCCGGTTTAAAAACGCAGATTTCTTCCCACAGTTACTTTCCATTCCAGCAGTGCATTCTGCTATCTCCTGCTACTCATTTGTTCCAAGAGTAGTTTTCCATTTTTCAAGGAAGCCTCCACTATGTGTCCTGGAAAGCAGAGGTTCTGGAAAGGAGCAGAGAGTCATGGAGAAGCAATTCACCAGTGCAGCAGCCTGGCACAAACAGTGACTACAGCTGTTCAGATATATTACCAACAAGTAAGATGTGGGAAGCACTGCTACTTTGGTGCATGGCCTTGGCCAGATGAAAAATAAGACACATGCTTCCATATATGAATTTTAAAAACAAAATTAAAAAATTCAAAAGGAACACAAAAGAGTCACAGAAATGTCGACAAGATTGGAAAAAGCCATATGGTTGTGCACTAAAAAACTTGAAAAGTCCAATTTATTTTGCTTATAATTTTTTTAAAAAATTAAGTGGCAACTGATTATTTTGTGAAAGTATATTAATTGTGAGGGGGGAAAAAACCACATGCTTATAATATTTAATCTAATTTAAAAAGGCATCAAGAAATAGCCAAAAGCTGAGACTGATAAATTCAGCTCTGGTAAAAGACACCATTTCATTTTGTTTGCTGATTTCTAAATGACGGTCATTAAGTCAGCTGCTGAGAAGGACTCAGTCCTTTCCATCTCTCAGTGCCTTTGTGCTGAAAACATTATGTCACTCAAAACAGAGGTACCTGAGCAAGACATAATGGCCCACACCACAGGTACAGCCAAAAGACGCTATCTAAAGCCAGATCTATAGGACAATATTCTGGAAAGCTAACAAGAGCTGGTGGAAGTCAGTGCACATAAATGAATGATTAAACTCAGCATACACATTTATATGCAAAATGACTTCACCTTATGGAGAGGAAAAAGCTATTGAAAAGCATAGGTGCAGTTTTGTGTACCACCTAATATGACAAACTACCAACTGGCCTCAGAATCAGTGGCTCCGCTTCCCTCCCCGGCCGTTGAGAGCTCTTGTCATGCCACGGCCATTGCCAGAAAATTAATCCAAACAATAGTCATCTGTTTGGTCATAAACTGAACTGTCTCGCTTTATATCTGCTTAAGCACGATGCCCAAAGTGGTGAGGAGGCTGAACATATGGCCAGGGCAGAGAGACGAGGGGGACTATTCTTCTCACAGCAGCCCACAGTTACGCTACATTAAGCGCAACTTGAAAATGCACCTGAAAGCCACTTCATACAAGAACAAGAGGCTACGTGGACATTTAGCATATGTTACTGCCACTACCTGTTTCACTTATGCTTAACTTCTAAAGCACGCCCATGTAAGCCAGCACAAAGCTGGTTTGTACACAGTGAATTTGTCAAGTATCTCAGGAAAGATTTCCCCATTGTTATAAAATCCTTTTAAAGCCTCTTTCCCCCAGGCCTTCCAGCTAATGTATGTTTACCAAATTCCTGCTGTAACCACAAACCAGTATAGACTTCTCCCCTACACAGGCCACCTGCACAGCTGAAAGGTAAAACTCGAGGTCAGCAGCACATTTGACCACCTTTCAGGTGTCTTCTCCTGGGCTGGGTGAGATTAATGCAGCTCCTGTGGCCCCCCGCTCAGCAGTACCTTTGGAAGAATGCCCCTCTCCCTTGCGACCACCACATCAATGCTTGGTCACATAAAGCATGTGTGGGTCTCATAGTAGTGATATTCCAAATATTCACATTAAACTACTGGCAGTCCCACTTTTAAACTGCTCTATTTTACTAAAGCTTAAACTGATAAACCTCAAAAGCTAAACTGAGATAAGGGCAATCCCGTTTCAGTGGCATGCCTGTCAGCATCTGCAGCTCCCTTAATACATTACTGCAAAGGTTCCCGTGAAATTTACCCCCCTGCATAATTCCCAGCAGATCTCCACCTTCCACAGCCAAGTGCATTAAAGATACTTCTTTCTCCCTCCTCTTGCACCTACAGAAAGACAAGAGCACAGGATATGCAAAACTTAAACCCTTTCAGCCAGTCGGTTTGCCCTTCTGTACATCCCCTTTCACGCACACAGTGTCAGGCTAAACAAAGCCGCTCACTCCAGGATACAGGCCTGGAAAAAAAGCATTAGCATCTGGCAACCAAGAGCAGCACCCCAGCATAAGAGCCTGAGAGCAAATACAAGTCTCTGGCACGAAGAGGAAACACCGAGATGTATGCCTGACTGCTCCTGTCAATCTTGCAGTGGGGGAATGCCCGATTATTTTTTTTAAAATATATTTTTATCATATTACTGAAAGAAAATGCCAGGGACTGCTGTGGCCCCTGTCCCTTGAGGCTCCACTGCTGCCATCAGGCTGCACTGCCTTTGCAGCGATGAATATTTAAACAGGGCAATAAATATTTCAGAGCACATTCATCCCAATGAGAAGTCTACTAGCACAAGAGAGCTGAGACAACCACGCAGAGCCGGGGTTGCTCCCTGTTCTGCCTCTCCAGTTCTCACACTGCCTGCCCTCCCTTGGCCTTACTTCCCTCCAGACCTCAACAGAGAGCCTCAAATATTCACAAGCACAGCTCCGGTTACTTTACAAACAAGCAGAAACACCCATGAAAATGTAAAAAAGTGCTCCACTTTTCAGAGAGGTGCAGAACACAACGAGTGCGTGCTTTGCTTTCACCTCTTCTGGGTTTTTGGGTGCTCGCTCTCAGGAAGAAAATAATTTCCTTGAAGACTCCACAGGATCTTAAATC
The DNA here is from genome assembly GCF_001715985.3 of Manacus vitellinus. Taxonomy (NCBI): domain Eukaryota; kingdom Metazoa; phylum Chordata; class Aves; order Passeriformes; family Pipridae; genus Manacus; species Manacus vitellinus. Next base: position 15,119,407 of record NW_021940682.1, read on the forward strand.
TTTTAATACTGCACCTCAAAAAAGCAAGAAACTAAGAGCAACAAAGCCAAAAGCTTGACAGCACCCGGTCGAGCGAGAATGCATGACAATCTTCCTCTTCCCTCCTTAATTTCAGTGGTGCATTTCTCCGGTGCAAGCAGCTCTGCTGGCCTCTCAGTGGGATGCTAACAGATGTACACAACTTGGCCATCACTGGCATGAATAAAATTGGCTAGAAAAACAGGTTTAGGACGTAATAGAAAATGCATTCATTTACTCAGCTATCACCTGCATGCCCTTCATGTACTCAGGGCTATTTCGACTGTCATAGTGATAAAAGCTTGGGTTTTTAACTAGGACCTTAGCTACAGTCTCGCTTTTAAATTTTTGGGTTTTAAAGACTATTTCACGGGGTAACTAAAATTTTGCAGAAAATCAAAATCACATACAAAGACACTTATTCAGGATCAAATTTATAGGGCCATGAAACCTTTGGCCAGAATCAAAAATTATGTTTCATAACAGCTTCCACTGCGTATCTCTCTAGATTCAAAAGATCTGAGATATTTGCTGGTTACACAATACATGGAGAAGGCTTCAGAAAACGGGTACGGCTACTCTGAGTGAAAGGAAGCCAAAAAGACACCCTCACAAACAGCAGCCAGCAGACAAAGGGTTATCTTAAATGACAGGCACAAGCTAGTCTGCCCTGGCTAACTGAGCTGCACCAGGACATCTCCTTTCCAGGTAAAGACAGTAAAAAACAGTATATAGAAAGAGTCACCTCTGCCTTTCTTGGTACCCATGGACCATCTTTTAAAAGGTGATGGTAACTAAGCTGCAATCTCAATGTACCACATGCTGTCCAAGATGCCTCTCGGACTGTGCAAGAACACACTTCTCATACCTGGATCCTGGCCCAGCTTAAGGTACAAGCTGGGCACCAAATGGTTCAGCCCTGTCACGGCTTAGGCACAGCAGGGAGTGTGCAAGGGTATGCAACAACTCAGCAAGGTCTGCAGATGCACAATCTTGAATTAAACTGCTAAATTCCCCCGCAGTCTCATTTCAGCTGCTTTTAGTCCTTTGAAGGAGAACAGTCGGGTCTTTGCTTTGCGCAGAAAGGGCCCCGCAGCACATCAAGAGTGAGCTTCCTACGGCAAGCCAGAGCTCCTGTCATTTCATCCCTGGTCCTCATAGCCAAGGGAAGAGACCAAGGCAGGACCCAAGTGCTGCACAGCCTGCTTGGGATGGCTAGTTTCTTATTAATGAAATTCTCTCTCATTCTCCTGGTCTGTGGCACGAAATGGCTCCAAGCTGAAGTACTGAACTGTACTTCAGTACTGAACTGTCAAATAGCAAAGCCTCTTTCCATGTCAAGGAAGAGCAGCTGCCTACTGAATAGGTGGATCAATCACCTGACGCCACCCTCTGTCCCTTCTGCTCCTGAAAGAGCGGTAGCATCCCTCCTTCAAGACTAGTGATTGGTCATGCCACCAAAAAGATGCTGTTTACATTAAAAGTATAAAATAGCAGTCACAGCAGTGTAATTCAGAGAGTGACAAAAATCCCGCTGCTTTGCCAGCAGTGAGTCCTGGGATTTTACATCTCTGCCTCTAACCACCACCCCAGCTGCCCTTTATATATCACTGAAACTAAAGGATCCAGTCAGAAGTCAGACCCAACCTGACCCAAAAAACATCTTGTACTTTCCTATCTTATTAACAGACCTCATACAAAGATAGAGGAAAACTTCTCGGAACATGAGTATTACCTCACCAAGTCATTTCGAGCAGGAGCCACCATTTTACAGCAGACATCAAAATAACGAGTGTTCCTCTGCTGACTGTGCAGCTCTGTGTTATTCCCATGATGGGCCGCATACCCAGCAGCACACTAACATGGAAAAAACCAGCATCTGATCCCAGGCAAGAATAAAAACCCGTGTTTGATACCATACAAAAAGTGTTAGGAAGGAAAACAAGGTTTAATTCTGTGGCTCCTGAGGACCTCTCATGACTCAGAAAATAAATGCAAACAGATGTAAAAGTTAATTTGGATCATATCAGCTTCACTGGCATGCAAAGGGCAGAGCAGGCACCCTGGGGAGAGGGAGGGAAAGATTTGCCATAGATCAGGTTACTATCGCTGACAGCTGACCTAAAACACCCCAAGATTTCAGCAGACTCTGCCAGATCTTCTAATTTTCAAAGGTGCAACCGCTTCCTTTAAGAGATGTGATGTGTGAAACACTAACACTAACTGAGGTCAGGGATGAAGGAGATTCTGCAGCACAACTATGTAAGTGGTCCAGATGATAATCCTCACTGCTTTAGAACGAGCCAAATTAACTGAAACAAGAAGAAAGCAGAAGTGAATTGTTCCTTTGAAGATGTAAAATTTTCGATCCAAATCAATGAGGACATAAGGAACTGAAATAATTTCTCCGCAGTCTGAAGCTACTGCACGGAACAGACAGACAGGGACAGTTGCTCTGTCCTACAAACATGCTCCTTCAAAACAGATGTCTGTCTGCAACCCAACACACTCAGCTTATGAAGTCGGAGACCCAGCTTGCTGGAAGGGCTCCATGGAATCATCTCCCAGATAGGCCAGCACAGCCCACAGATATACTTCATCAGTGTCAAACCTGAGAAATGTTCTTCAGCACTAGCCCTCAACACTTGGTTTTCACTTTATTTCATTTGACGAGTTCTGAACTGCCCATCATCACAAACCAAGCATTGTTTCTGTCCTATTAAATTTTTAGGAAGAGTTAATGTTCAAAAGTGGTCAACGACAGCATGTGTAGTAGCCCACAGCAGCAAACATATCTATTGTTAACTGCAGTCCCTTTGCTTTGTTAGGACTTGAAAATGCACTAGACGATTCACAGGGAGACTGATGTATCTGAAAAACTTCCTTTAAATCCTTTAAAATGAAAATTGCTCTTTTAGCTTCCCCTTGCATGTCTAGGACATAAAGCCTTTCCAGAATCCCAGTATTTGGCACCACAGGGTACAAGGACCACCTGCATTTTATAGTCATGGTTGATCTTAGATGACCACAGAAGAACTGGTTTGAGCAACAGCCTCTAGTTTTGTGTTCTGCTTCTGCTGAGTACTACCAACATCACACCTAATCAACAGACTCATCTCCATGCACTTAAGCAAGAGCAGGACTAATACAGCTGACCTCACATGGGGGCACAGGAGCAGCTCATACAGGCACAGTAATCCCGAGCAGAAATTTGGGACAGACACAGCTGAGGGCAATTCCTGAACCACTTCACAGCTGGATTGTGAAGATGTCCCTGCTTATGACAGAGGGGTTGGACTAGATAACCTTTAAAGGTCCCTTCCAACCCAAACTATCCTATTATTCTATGATTTTATGATTTTATGATTTGCTACAGGAACATTTCTGCTAGGATTGCCTGAAAAGTAGCCAGAAGGCTCATCACAACTCTGCATTTAAATCGTGTCAATCAAACGTGGTTCTTTCCTGCCACCAGATTCTTTTCTCCTAGATTTAGGCCACAGAGTGTCTCAGAATAACTGTACAGTGACACACAGAGCCTCACAGCTAACCTAGAGGCCTACTACACTTTTGAAAGCCACTACAGCCTTCTACAAATGTCCTAGAAGAATGAAATTTATCTTCCTTTATGCTCCTCCAAAACATTAAGAAATTCCTATTACTCAGCTCCAGCTATTCTTCTCTGTGTTACAAATAACATAGGTCAGAGTTTCCTACCCACCCACTAAAAAAAAAAGCCACCGGCTTTCTAAATACTTCTGCTTTAAGCAGAAGGCTGGCTGGGAGATGCGTTCTGGGCCACGTGGCTGAGCTGTGCCAAGCAGGACCCCGGCCACCCATCAGGGAGGGAGGCTTGGAGCTGGCAGGCAGGAGGCAGGGTAGGCACAGATCTGAATGGAGACTCTCAGCTCTGCAGCTTCCAGTGCAGCTTTCTCCTGACCTCTGTGCCACACTTGCAGTAAGTCCTGCAGCTGTCAAAACCAGTTAAGAGTACTCCTAACAAAACCCCAAAAAAGCCCTGAGAAATCACATTTGAGCTGAAAGGGACAGTAAAGTCACCGCCTTTCTTACCTCTTCATAGCAGGGCTTGTCACAGGACCTTCCTTTTGTCTAGGGCCAGTCACCACTGGGCTGCTCAAAGCTACAGTTTCAGACCTGATGGAAAATACAGCTCAGGGATCTTTAATCTGATTAAACCCAATTTAGATTCATGTCCCTGAATAAGACAAAGTATTCAGAAATCTTGCTTTCTGACAAAGCACTGAGATCTCCGCAGTATTTTTTCCACCCTTCTGAAGTCCATGTTACCAGATAAATTCATTCTCACACTCTTTGCAGCATTTTGATCAAAAGAAGCTTTGAAGACCTAGAGTCCCTCAGAAAAATTCTCTTATGATGGAGGTTTGCAACTGGCTTTGGATGACCTAAATTCTTTCTGACACCAAGAGGGTCAGTCCCTCCTTGACTACACCTCTTCATCAGTCACACCTACTGTATGCTCATCACAGTCTGTCACCCATATCCCTGTGAAGGACACAGGGAGCAAGGAACTGTCCCAAGTTCCCACCACAGCTTTCAGTCACCACCTTCCTCATTCCTATATTTCACCCCGCCATACTCTTTGCCATAGATTGGCTCCATCACACAGTCTAACATGACTCCCAAAAAGCATTAACACTTCCCCAACCAAACTTAGATAAGAGGGACTCCTGGAACTACTTTTCCTCCCTTTCCCACTGCTTCGAGACAGAAGGAGCTTCATCCTGGAGGAGGGTGGAGACAGACCAAAGAATGGTTTTGCAAAGCAAATGTAACAACATTAAACAGCATCACATACACAAAGAAAAGCAAGGGGCGAAGTTAAAGCAAACTAAGCTGCATTAAATATTTGAGCACTAAGCAAAGTTAACATACCACAAATACCTTATAGTCCAACCAAGAGTCAACAAATTGACTAATTCACTAATTTCACCAAATTATCATGCTCTTCCTCCTCTACCTCCTGATTCAGGCTGGAAGAATCCTTTGTAAGTTAAATTAGATCTAAAACTCTGTCTGTTGAAGCTCTGAAATCCTTTCCCTTGCTGTCCTATTTATTCTCAACCACATTTTACAAAGCAGGAAGGGACACATGCTGGAAAACAAAAGCCTTATATACTCCTGCTCCCTAATATTCCTAAGTACTTTGCATAATTGTTCAGTTTTGATAACCTCTTTTCATATGCTGCAATAGCAAAAATAGGAAAAGCTACAAAGAACAACAAATCAAATTAAGGGTTTCACTCTACGTGGAGGGTACACAAGACAAAAGAGGACTAGTGCAATCCAAGAAATCCAAATTCGTCTCCAAGGCATTTTTAAATCAGTCTTTTTAAGTAATTTAAAGCAGGTTTTGCTATTAGGACTGGAGGGAGAGTATAGGCTTCAGATAAGGAGTTTCAGTGAGACCTGATAGATGAATGATGGTCCACGCACCGCATAGGTCAAACTCTGATTATCTAAATCTTGGTTAATCAAAAGCAATTATCTGAAAGTCAAATATGCCCTCCAAGTCAGATAACTCAGCAAGACCAGGACTTATATAAAGCACACAGAAATCCTAAACTCCACAGGACCACATCTGCCGACAGTATGAATTTTAAGCAGGATAACTGGGAGGACAGTTCAGAGGGTTTTAACCATACTCAAGACTCCCAGCCTGAGGGCAGACTTCAGAAGCTAGAAAGATTACCCTTGCAATTACTTGGACATTTTTGGTGTCTCCATGCACCCTCAGATTACAGGCTACTTGGAGTGCAATTCCAGTTAGGTATTTAGAGACTACTCAGGGTAAAAGTCTCCATTACAGGCAGGCTGATAGAGCCAGCCTGGCTGATACTTCTCATTGCAGGATGTAGTTTTCAGTTGTTTATAATTCTGAGAAACCATTCAAATTGAATTTTTTTTTCAAGCTATCTGTAATTGATTTTGGGGTTGGCAATTTTTTTGTTACTTCAGCCATAGCAATCCAACACAAGAAAGAAGTAGGGGGAATATTTTGTTTTGTTTATGATTAAGGGGAGAGGAAACCACCCCACACAATTTGAAAAGTCTATGAGGACTTCATATTTCACAGAAAAACTTGCACTTCAGGAATCTATATTTAGCAACCACATTAAAAGAAACACCAAAATCTGACCAACATTATAACAAAGCTATGGAAAACTACAGTACCTGTCTTATATTTTATCAGCTAAATCTGCTAGTACAGCTGTATGCAATGGTCCAAACTGGTTAAAAAATAAAAGGTAAAGTAATAATTATGCAAAACCTGCTGAAAAGGAAAGAATTGATCCATTCTTTATATTTATTATGGAAAGAACAAATGGTGGCAAAAAAGTTTTATGTTAAATACTAGGAAAGACTTAGCAATGCTCAGAAAGGCTGGCAGTGGCATTGCAAATGTTTTTAAGGCAGGTTACTTGCCATCAGGAATGGTTTAGATATTGTTTATTCTAACAGGAAACAGAGATGCTCTTGAGGGTGGCTGGTAGTGCTGCTTGCACCCCATTTTCTGTGATTTCATGCCCTCATTCGGGGCTCGTCCACAGCTTCACAGGAGATACCAGCCATATCAGATCCAGGTCTGTAGATCAAGGACAGCAGGGAGATGACCCATCTCCTGTACTTTGCACCATCTCCTTTGTAGGGATGATGTAACATGAAGTAGCAGTTTCCTACCTCAAATCCAAAAACCCCAAGAAACAGACCTGTAAGCACAGCAGGAGGTAAGTAAATTGGGACAAGAAGCCTGGGCACTAACAGGACAGACGGTGACAGTGAGCAAAGGGATAGAACAGACAAGTTTGACTGCAATAGGAACAGAGAAGGCAAACTAAATGAGGAATGCAAGGAGGTGGAGAATTAAAAAAACCTATGACAAGGAGACTGTAGTGAGGACAGGGAGGAGGAGGAAGAGAAGCAGAGAAAGAATAAGCAGGTCTAAAAATCAGCTCCTTCAGAAGGAACTGAAACGATTCAAGCAGTAAAGCAGTAGTCTGCCAAAACAGGAGGGCATTTAACTGAAGAGGAATGGAGACAGGAAGAGCACAGATACACATTTGTATGGGACAAGCTGCTGACCAGGGATCATGAGGAGAGAGTGAGAGGAAGAAGACGTATCCATCAATCAATGATGGAAGGCAGAGGTGAGACAGGAAAGGTCACGCAGGGATGGAAGAGAGGGGAAAATGTGCATACCAGTGTACAGCCCCAAAGCTTAAACCAGAGCTTCATACTGTGAAAAGACACCATTCCTCTGTTGTCAGCAAATATACAACTGGCAAGCACTGACCAAGTCGGCCCGCACAGAAAATGACAACTAATTACACATTCAGTAAAAGTGGCAGAGGTCTATGGGATGCATTTGGGATGGCCAGCTCTGCCACAGATAACTTGCAGAGGTCATCATGGTGCCACATATGCTGAAGCTCATGGGGACTGGTAGAGGGTTGTCTGGTTTTTCTTTTCTTTCTTGTGGAAAAAAATAGCATACAATCATGTTATTAAAGAGTATCATAAATAGACACAGAAACAAAGAGAACAAATGAAGGTTTCTTTCCCAGCTCAAAATATGGAAATGCCCTGGAATTGGAGTGCCTTCCCATCGCCATCTTGATCACTCTCAATTCAGTTTGAGAATAATATTGCTCAATGGACAATTTTGCAAAGAAAAAAAATCAGGTATTAACGCATGCTGTTTAGCAAGCACAGCGTTTATTGTATTTTCTTCTATACAGACAAAACACGCTCTATTTCTTCAAAAAGCTTTCAGTTGAGTAATAATCGCTCTAGCTTCTGTGAACCCTACAAAACCAGCCTATACATCCCCTGCTCTCACTGGTCATAGAATAACCTCCAGAGAAGCCCAGCAAAACACCACCCTGCACAGGACAGGATCGTAAATAACTCTACAGGAGGACACCAACATACTTCTGGTAGGAAAGTTAACATTTCTCTACTCTAATTCCAGGGAACATGTCATATGGGAAGAATACTGACTACATCCTTTTACATAACATTTGAGAGCAGACTGAGGCAAATTAACCATCTCTTTCCCATTACTTAAGACCTCCAAGGGATGCCTGTTGGTGAATTCTGTGACTGCAGCTGGGAGGTAAGTAGGTTACGGAACTCATTGCAAAGGGGCAGCCAACTGCACACATCATTTGCTGAAAATGGATCTAAAACAGGAACATCGAGTATTTTACCTGAAGTGGTTAATAAGACCAGAATCCATGTCTGAAAAACATCACATGCAGACACACCCATTGCACTGGTGTTATAATTTTATAGAAGACTGGTCAATACTAATTAAGTACAATGGAGCCATCATGAATTAATAACCTGGAGGGAAAGACATTGCTGGTTTTAAGGGCCTCCCTCCTTCTCAACCTTGAACTTTTCATAATTTTGGGTAGCTCACTACAGCCTTTTCACTGATCCAAATACTTCATAAATTAATAGTTTTTAAAATACAGTTCAACAGTATGTTAAATTTACACAGCCTTGGCAACAAATATCACAGCAAACTTAGGCATCCTCATTTCTCAATTCCTGGGGATAGCTACCTAGTCACCTGCAGGAGAAATGCACTAGGGAGCAGCGAGGTTATTTCTAGGACAGGGACTCAAGGAAATGGCAGTGCTGTATCAAGTTCCCTTTCACATCTCCATCCTGCCTAGGCGACGCTGAATACAGCTTCTGCCATCCCAAGGCAGCTCTGCAAGCGCCTGCAGCAGTTTGCTTCTACTCCAATGCATGCGAAAGTGCTCAGCTCAGGTGGTAGAAAGACTTTAAAAAAACCACTCACTGGGTTCTGACAGGCTCCACTGATTTGTAAGCCCTTCTCAATCAGGAGTTAGTGAGTATCACAACAGTTATAGACACAATGCACAGCTCCACCTCAAGCAACCATGTCCTAACATCTGGGAAAGTGAGATGGAAATTAATCTTTACATTCCCCAGGGAGATTCTCCTGGAAAAGTGACTGGCCAGGATTCCTCTCACACAAACCTCTGATGCTGCCAATGGTGTCTGCAGCACTAAAAGAAGTCCTACAAGAAACAGTAGAAGGGAAGCAAAAGCTAGGGGATAGGTACAGGCACTGAGTCAGATACCCTGAAAACAAGCACCACTTTCTGAACAGCAAAGAAAGGGGAAGAGCACAAGTCCACGGACAGAGAAAAGAGTAATCCCCCTCAGACAGCTCATGCAAGTTTGCAAGAGTAGCACCAAAGCAAGGAGCAAACAGCAAGGACAACTGGCCCCAAAGGAAAGGGAGATGGAATCCTCAAAGCCGGGAAAAGCGACAAGGGAATAGTGGTAGCTCCTGAGAGAAGTCAGAGAGGAAAAAAGGAGGCCTTCCACCACACACAGAAAAAGCTTTTCTTTTTTAATTCTTTCTTTTAGGGGAGCAAGGGAATCCTGCAGCATTCATCTTGCCTGGGGGGGAACAGAACCTAAAGCAGACATACAGGGATGGGAGGAGGGAGACTGTTCTGGGACTCATCTCCTTTACAGACAGTTCAAACAAAGGAGGACGGTCTCCTATAATGGGATGCATTGTACACTTTTAGCTAGCACAAGGTGGCTGTCGTGACAGGGTTCCCCATCTCCTGTCTTCCCCCTTCAAATACACACCCCCTGCATGATCCCAACATGGAGTTCAGACAAAGATCTGTTTTATCACACCATTACTGTAACAGGAGATGGAGAAAGACAGGGAAAAGGAATGAGGCAGAGAAATGAAAAGGAGACAGAGGCCTTTAATGAGTCAGCTGCTGCTCTGATTTAAATAAGATCTCCATTTAAGGAGCACTGCAATTGGGTTTTTTTTTAATTTAAAAAAAAAAAATCACTGACTGAGCAAGCAACTTTTGGCTGCACAAGGTTGTCTCACAGTTACACATGGGATCTGGGAGGGAAAGGGTTATGGAAGGGGGAAGGGAAAGGGAAGAAAACCTCTGGAAAAAATGAGGCTGCTTGCTGGTTCATTTTAACAAGGACATAAATTAGTCTCAAAGCCACAAACGCCATCACCTCCCCAAGCCCTGGGCAGAGTGTAGCAAGTCAAACACGTGCCAAGATAAACGGCGCTAGCTGGAGCCTCCAAGGGGTGCTGGGGGGGACAAGAGGGGGCATGCTGGCAGGCAGGGCAGCGAAGATGCTTCAAATGGTGCCACAAAATGGAGACTGGTGATCCTACAGCTGCACAAAAGCGGACCTTCAGATGTTTCTGCCTACACCCACATCAAAAGCTGGGAACTCAAGACAGAGAAAGACGGAAAATGGGGTGCTGCGGTCGGAAAATAGCAGTCCTCCCTGGTCTGGCTTTAATTACCACAAGCAATCCTTCCTCCTCCTCCTCTTCCTATCTTGGAAGAAGGCCCGCCAGCAGGCAGCAGCCCAGGTGAAAGGTTCCACTGCCGACAGCAGGGAGGGGAGCAGACAATGGCGGGGGGCGGGGGGGGGGATTCATTACAAAAGGCAGGCATACATACATACACACACACACCGGCTGCCAGGGCTGCCACATGGGCTGGCGTCCGGGACTCCTTAAGGAGGCAGCAGCTCCCTCCCCACTCTCTGAGATGCTCGACACCTTCCCCCTCTCCCAGCCCTGATGGGAAACAGATTCGGAGGAAAACGCCAGCAAGGCACTGGGCTGTCCAAGAAAGGGAGGGCTTTGTGCTCTATGCAAGCCAGCAACCTCACCATGCACCACATAGAGAAAAAGCCTTTTAGCATATAATTCCCATCCACAGAAGAATCTCTCTTTTATCTGCAATTAGCACATAATGTACTGGGCCTCGTTTAACACTCATTTTCACTGATTTAGGATTAAGGGGGATAAGGCAAGGGTACTTTCTGTTAATGAATCTGAGCTCTTACTCTCATTAGCAATTTTGGTTTCCTCTTTTTCAAGCATGTTTCTGCCTTCCAGCATCTCTTTCTTTCCATCACTGTTTCTAGTCTTCCCACTCCACACACTCATGTTTACTTTGCTCTACCAGCCTCTCATGCCTCTATAGAAGCTGATCTCCCAGACTTCCAAGGGAGATAGGCAAGCTTGCTCCCTAAAACACAACAGAACTCAGACCAGGCAAGCAATAATGTCTGGAGATTGAACCAAAAGGAACAAGAGACTGTATTCATTCATTGGCAATTACCAGCTTAACATACCAACAATATTTATTTTTCATAAATGAGAAAGAGCCCCAAGGAAATCAGTTCACAAGTTGTAAGTAAGGCCATTCCACTGCTTCAAACAACACTGTAGAATGAAAATAACGTGGCTGGGGATATTATCTTGGATTTGCCATGCTCCTTCAGCCCCACATTCAGCCAAACCTGCAGTGAACTATTGCTAAGGACCAGCCTAGCAAGCCAAATGCTCCCCCTGAGAGAAGGTAGCACTGTGCTATAGCTGAACTCACCTATGCTGTCTTCCTCAACTCTGCATTACAAGGGTTATCCATCATTCATCCAGACACCCAGTCCAAGCTCTCCTCCCCTACTGTTTTTTTAAATATGCATCTTCTTCAGCATCAGTGTGTAAATACACAGCACAGATCCTGAAAACCTATCCCAGATAGCACATACTCCTAAGACAGTTTGTAATTCAAGGTCAAACAATACTAATAATGCACAGGCTTGATACCTCCTTCCCCAGGTCAGTAAATTAGGAATTTCCATGGAAGACAGATTTCCCAGAAGTCTATCAGAATATCCCCAACCTTTAGATGAGTTTATACCCTCCCCTGTTTCAGCCAGCGCTCCAGCAGAATCCCATCCTTCCCAGCTCCACATGTCTCCAATCCACCAGGCTCATGCTTCAGGGTGCTTGGTCCTAGGCACACACGAACTACACACTCTTGCATACTGGTGACCCAGGCACCTTCTTGCACTGCACAGACATGGGCTCTTTGCGTGACAGCTGTGGCTCAGAGCACATTGCAATACAAGGCTGTGAGGAACGACTCTCCAAAATGTGCACACATCAGTCTGCAGCTTAGGGGTACACACCTGCACCTAACCAGGCAGGCTCTGAGCACGCAGCAATACACAAATGGACCCTGACTGCAAAACACGGCTTTTCAGCATCACTCGCTAAACTAAATATAGGTCCAGAAAGCCTCAGGAGATTTCTGCAGAGCTCTTCTGTCTCAAAACAGAAAGCCTTGGTCCAGATAAAAAGGAATGTGTAATGGAAGGGACTAAAAGCAGAAGGTGGTGCTTGGGAGTCTGGGAAGATACCTTCAGAGCGGACAGAGACCTATTTTTCAGCCACTGACAAAAACATGGCAGAGGGAAAGGGTCAAAGGGGGTGCCACTTCTTGCAGCAGATCATTTTGAGTCAGACACCAGCAAAAGCATTGCCTCTTGCAGTGGGACAGGAAGGATCTCAGTAACAGCTAACGAAGAGGGATTCAACCAGGGCTAAAGAAAGCCAAGGCAGTATGCACCTAGTCTAAGACCTGCAAAGCTCCAACGAGAAACAGCACTTGTGAAACCCAGATCTGGAGAAAAGTTCCTTCTGAGAGTCCTTCCCTCCACCCCCTTAGGGAATATTCCCCCAAAGGTTTCCATCTCTGCAAGGCACTGCGGGGGCATTATATAATGCCTAACTCCAAAGGATTTCAGCTCCACGATGTTGCTGCTCTCCTATTCCTCCCTTTGCCCGCTCCCTCCGGCGGCGACTTGCAGATGCCATGCCCAAAAAAAAAAAAAAATTTTGAAAATCCAAAAGCGCACAGCAGCCTTAAAAGGCGAGCACTGTCCGACACGAAATCCCCTTGCGAGGCGGTGGATGCGCGATGGCCCTGGCAGCTGGGCGCGCTCCCCAGGAAAC
>NW_021940682.1:15133211-15217837 GCF_001715985.3 Manacus vitellinus
CCCTCGCCGGTCCGCCGGGACCCCACCACCACCCCGCGGGAACCACGGGGCTCGCCGGGGGCGCAAACGCGAGCTAGAAACAAAAGCGAAGGTGGCCCCGCGGAGCGCCGGTCCCGGCCGGCAGGACTGCACGGCGTACCCGCGCTCCTCCGCACCTACCATGCCTAGCGCCCAGGCCTCCACCACCTGGACCTCACCAGCCGGCAAGGAGCATCTCCCGGCTGGGGGATGCTGGCGAGATAGCTGTCAGTTTTGCACAGATCTCCCTCCTGCCACAAACGGGAGAACGCGTGGGTTACATAGCGTGTTGGATGAACCGGAAGCAGTATCCCTGCCAGGATCTGCATTTCTATCATCATAAAATCTGGAGACCGCTGGACTCCTTCCCAGCTTGCTTTTTTTCCTCCTATTTATCTTAAGCAAGCATCTGGCCCATAACACCTGAGCACGCCACGGTTGGCAGCATCTGTTCTCCCGGCGACCCCGTAAAACAGAGCGATACACTGCTACCCCATTTGCCAGACGGGATCTGAGATGCTCTGATTGATTTTTCCCAACATTGCACCCATGGAAACCCAAGGACAGGGCTGACTGCAGGTCTGCCAATCCCGCGGTTAGACAAGAAGACTGTATTGATGCTCCAGTGCTCATGATGCAGAGATAAAACCAGCTCAGGCAAGTTGTCCCTCTGATGTATCTCTTCTTGACACCTGGTACTCAAGAGACTCCCCAGGCTTTAGCAGCAGAAAAGTCAAATTATGGTGCAGTAACACCTTGCATCCCCATGTGCTCTACTTTACATGAATAGGCCCAGTTATAATTTACACACTCAAAAAAAAGACTAGTGGTTTTGCTTCATGGGCTTCTGCTACGGTCCTGCTCTCTAGGCAGCCCGTGCTGACCCACAGTGCTTTTCAGTTTCCCTATTTCATTCCCTGCAAACTGACCTCTGGCTCTCTCCCTTCCTCCTTCCCTTCCCCCTTCTCTCCTCACTGAGCAAGAGGTGAGCTGGAGCGAGTGTCACAGCCTAGTCCCCTCCTCTGTCATGAAAAGCAGGAGACCAAGACACCAGAAGCCCTTACATCCCACCAGCATATGGAGGCAGACAGCCACGGGCCAGCTGCCCAACAAGACCAAACTGTGGTTCTTTTGAAAAGAAGCCAGCCCCCATGGCTACAGCCTGCAGGCCTCTGAGTCAGAGTCCACATTTTTTCTGCTTTATCTCATCATCGCTGGTAACTTGTATCTTACTGTACTACATAACATTCAATGTTGCAAAAACAGCGAAAGTATTGGATCTGTTTTTTCCTCCCCTATTACAAACCTGAGATTCTGGAGCACAGTTCTAGGCCAAGTATAAATTCCACTTCAAAGCAGCAAAAAACAGTGACCTCCTTAAACCTTTGACATGACAAAGCACCAGGTTTCAGCATTGTACATCCCATTCATCAGACCTCTGCAAGTGACTCAGGATAATCTCTTTATTCTCTCCACTTGGTAATTTAACTGTCGTGTTTACTCAGTTTCCTCTGTGCCACCAGGTAGCAACTTCTTGTCCCAGATCTGGTGTTGTAGCACAGACCTTCAGGACAAAGGAATGACATGCTACCATCATTCCACCACTGTTAACCAGGATAGCATCATTTCCACTCCATTTTGGCCTTCACCTGAGGAACCTCTAGGAATACTTGCCATCGAAAAGTCTCCTAAGGACACAGAGGTGCCCAACCGTGCACTGAACCCTCCCCTTGCATTGCCTCCCACCACCCAGTTGGTACAACTGCTTTGCTCATGTGCCAGCAGAGTGGGAATTCCCTTCAGTGTGATCTACCACTGGTCTTCCTCTTTCATCTCCATTGTAGGCCAGAAAGCATCTCTTCCCCCGTGGCTTGGAATATATCCACCTTTGCTCCTGTTCAGCAAAAGAAAAGACCCAATTTCCAAAGGATGTGCTCAGCCAACAAGAAATACTGGCCTGCAGGAGTTCCAATTGCTGCAAAACCAGCTGAAATGAACATCTGATACAGAGTTTCAAAAGCTTCAAAAATACCACACAAAACATGACCAGACTTGGCAACACTTGAGATCTTTGTTGTCTTGGGTTTTACTGGAACCCACAGAGCAACACCTGATAATGAACAAAACTGACAAAATTAATTGGTGAATCTGTGCAACTCACCTTTCCGCACTGAGAGCTGGGGGTTCAGGTGTTGTCTCAGCCATGCGGAATAAGTTTGGTGGGCCATCACTTAGCTTCTCCTACATGAGAATTATGGAACCACTCCTGAATTTACCATCACCATTTGCCACCCTCTGCTGAGCAAAACCAAAGACCCAAATTGGAGATCTTGGGGCTGAAAAGAACTGAGAAGCGTGAGGAGAGCTGGAGGCTGGGAGCCTGAAGAATACACAGCTCAGAGCCAGGAGATCAACCCTTCCTACTTACTGCATTTATTCAAAAAGCAATATATTCAGAATGGCTCTAGATGCCAATACTTGTGAGTTCTTACGATTTCTTGTGCATCACAGGCACATATGTGTTGAAACTTCATTAATGTGCTGCAGAAGTAGCATTTTGAAATAACTGTGGGTAAATTTCACTAGTCTGCCTCTGCAGTGCCAGGGCACAGCTGATCATCCTCGCCATGCCAGGCGAACCTCATTGCTCCCACCTGAACATGCCTGTGACACTTTTATATTCTCTTCTGTGTTCACGCAGATGTACATGATAGTTTTTGCTTAGCTCCTATCATTCAAATTCTAATGGAAAAGAAGCTGGAGAAGGATGTTTATGCAGCAGGTGACAGGATAAGGCCACTGAAATCACACTGGTGAGAGCACAGGTGAAGAACTAACCACTAGTTTGACAAAGTGCACACTCTTAAATGCTTGGGTTAGTTTAACACTCATAGGAATCATGGAAATGAGGAGGCCACAAATACTCTGCTTTCAGTGAGTTTCAGAGTTTTCTTTTTTTTTTTTTTCCTTTGCTATGCTTATAATTCCCCTTTGCTGCTAAGGGTGGAAAGCAAACACAGCCTTCAATTTTAACATCCCATTACCTGCATTTCTGTGCTGGCTCAAGTTTACATGGAGCAAATCTGCCAGCTGGACCAAGGCCAGAGGGAAAAAAAAAGAGTTTCAAGTGCAAAGAAGCAATTTATCAGGAACAAATCTTAACAACCAAAAGACACACTTCTGCTGGTGGATTCTATTCATGTGCGTAATAAAACCCCCCCGATACAAGGTAACCTAACAAAATACTCTTTAGTGGCTATCTGATGTATCTCAGGGTAGATAATCTTCAACTGCTAGTCTATGTTTCACATTTTCTGGATAAACTTGGTGCCTGTGAGGACAAGGAATGCTGACACTGAATAGCCAAGGACTGCCTAGAGAACATCATCTTTCACTTGGCTCCAAAAGTATTTGAGCCTGACCCACAGCCTCTGGCTTCTCCAAGACTCCACACACTGGGCCAGCAAATCTCACGTATGCTCCAAATATAGCCCCCTCCCCCAGCGGAGGCTGCAATACAGGCTTCGCCCACCCCTGAGCGCTGCTCGCAAACCCACCCCTTCCTATCACCCTACACATCCTCTCTGGACCTCCAAAAGCAAAAAGGTGACAAACAAGACTTTTATGGGGGTTTTCTGGGTGGTTTCTGAGGAGGGAGGAGGAGAATAGGTGAGAAGCTGCTCTGGGTGGCTCACCGTCCCTGTGGGACAGGCTGCAGTCACACGCACAAGTCACATGCGCTCCGACAACGCAATAAGATACGCAACAACACAAGTTCGCAGAGCACAGCCTTGCTGTCAGCTCAACCCCTCTAGAAACAAACAAACAAACAAATGAAAAAGGAAAAAAATGCAAACCAAAATACACAAATCTCAAACAACTCAGATCTCATAGTTAAAATATCAAATGGTACCGCTCGCGTGCAGCAGTTTCAAAGTCCTCCTCAGAGTCTCCGGGCTGCTGAGGCCTGGGACACACCAAGCCAACAAGCCCAGCTTGGAAGCAGTGTCCTTCTACAAAACCAGCATGTAAGCTCCAATTTTGTCCAAAGATCGTATAGGGCAAACACCAAAACTCATTAAAGTTGCCACTGTCCTTTCGCTTACCTGGACAACTGGGTATTGGTAATCCATACAATACACACCATACATAGCCAAAGATCCTCCAGCTAAAGGCCAAATGGACACAGGACTGAAAGCTTCAAATCCGAGTCTCCGTCTTTCAGCCTTGTGGGAAGGACTCTGGCAGCCCTGCGCAGTGCTTGGCTCGGGCCTCTGGGGCCACTCAGGTTGACACTAGCTCAGCTGAAAATAAAAAGGAGCTGCCTGGCTCAACACAGCTCAGCCCCTCTCTTCTGGGATCCAGCGAGGCAGCACTCAACCATAGGCGGCACAGGCTCCTAAAATTAGAAATCCCCTACTGAAAACGGCCCTGCAAGCCTTGACTGAGGAGTGTCCTGCGACTCCCAGGCAGCAAACAGAGCAACTGCCAGGAAGAGGGGGACACAGGATCTTCGCAGCCACTGCCGCCAAGGCTGGGAGGAAGCAAACAGCACTTAGGATCTGAAAAGAGCATATGTTCTGGGCTCTAGGTGCGTCACAGGGAACACTCCCAATCCAGGACAGGGAAAAACATATGGGACTGTTCCTCCCCCACTCCCATACCCTTCTTGCTGTCCTCGGCAGGGACAGGTGCTGGGATTAGCATAGTAAAACCCTTTGGTGTCAGGGAGGGAGGGAGAGGGGAGAAGCCACGTTGACATCTCGAACTGAAGGGATCTCTTTCACAAGGGAGCATGTGCCTGTATCATTTAACGTTTCTCCCTCTCTCCCCACTTGAGGCAAGCAGGGACAGCTGCCGGAACTGGGGCTGGCGGGGGGAGCCGGGCCCTGGAATGGCCCCCACCACCCCAGCCTTGGGCCAATGGGTTGCCCCCTCAGCTGTTCCAGTCAAACTGGGGGCGGCAGGGGGAGGATTAACTCTGCCATGGGGGACGGTGAGCAGTGGGGAGAAGGGGGCAAGGCTGGGCCGGGCCAGTTGTTGTGCCCGTTTTAGGAAGCCCGTCCTCCTCATTCCCAGGGAGGAATCTGCTCCCTGACCGACGGGGACAGATGGGGAGCTGCCTGGCCAGCAGGCTCACCCCACCAGCCCCACATGCCGGCTACGTTACCAGACACCCGAGAGCCCGCTGCTGATTCTTTAAAGATACACCATGACCAGGGGGTGCCAAGTGGCCCTGACCTCCCATAGCAAATTGCACAAGGTTGCACCCATCACTGCACAAAACCACTGGCCAAAACCCGGGGTCCTAAAGAGTTAACAGCCCAAACCCACAAAAGATTCCCACCTTCCTCCAACAGGCAGCAGGGATAAAACCCCTCCCTCTGAGGTTTCAACAATAAGAATGTTACGGGATCAAACCCAAGAAGGGCTAGCCAAATTTCCCCTCCACACACCATTTTAAATGCATAAAGTCAGGGGTTTTTTTGCATTTCTAATCTTTACCTTTTCTGTAGTCCTGCTGTGCACCACTAAACAGCTACCTCAGCTTACCTCTGGGGCAGCTGCCTTTCCATCATACTGTTAATTTCCTCCCCCTCAGAAAGAGTTAAACTTAAGATTTACTTTTCTTCAAGAGGTTAAATATGTGGATCATTATCTAGCACAATTGGCATGTGTGGATCTTTGTAATTTAGGTAAGGGATGTCTAATCCACAGCCCTCTGACCCACTCAGCCCAGCAGGACAACTCTTGGCTTGTCCTCTGCTCCCACTGTCCTTTCTTTCTCAGACGCCTCAGAAAAGGACAGCTATGAGCTGGGTGAGTGGTTACAGCAGCTGTCGCCCACTCTCATCATCTTTCTTAGGGCAACAGGGCCACTTCTTCCTTACAACAGGAGCATGACCGATTTGGGGAGTACAAAGCATGACATTTTCTACATCTAAAAAAAAAATAAAAAAAAGTTTCTATAGCCATTGTTTCTGTGTGAAGATTTGCACAGAGAAAGAAATTAATTGCCCATAAATGGGAAAGCAGCTATGCTTCTAGATCTCTTCACCGGGAAAAAAGGATGAGGCTCCCACAACGAACTTCCATCTCATTCTGCTTTTGGCCAATTTGTTTTGCCCCAGACACAAACCAGCTTCCTGAAGCTCACATTATGCCTCTTTCTCCTCACCTTCAGAGGGCTGTTTGGCTACCTCTGAGCACTCCCCCCACATGCCCTGCTTCGGGGCACAGATAGCATCTGGTTTCCTCTGAACCACCAATACTTCTTTATTTCCTTCTCCTTTCTGTAACTACATGCTCAAAAGGTGCCTACCCTTCATTCTTTTGCATAGCTCATTACTATGCACTCAAGCAATTTACTATCTCCAATAAAATCTTTTTATGAAAAGGCATTAATTTATACAAACCCAGAGCCTTTTCCAGTAGCCTGTTTTTTGCTACTTCATATTACTGCCCCAGGTTTTAAAACTAAATCCCTAACTAAGTTAAAAACCTTACATTTATTTCACAATCCAATTCTTGTCATTTCCAACCAGGCCTCGGGGGAATAAAATGTTTCCAAATCCTAGTGCAGATATCTTCCTATCTATAAATAACCATCAAATGGGCAAAACAAAACAAGGAGGGAGAGCATCACTTAAGCTCCTCTGCTGTTTTAACTACAGATCCGGATAGAACTGCCATGCTTTAAAGTTTTTGATGTAGCCTTAAATACTCTGCCTAACCAGCATTAAGACACTCAGGTGACACTCTGGTAACAAAGTATCACACCTCCTGTGTCCCACAGACAATTAAATGACAAAAACTAGTTTTAAACTCACATGTGCCAAGATGGATAGAACAGGACTTTACTGGCCAGCAGTAAACCACTGAATTTTCTGCAAGGCTGGCCACGAGGACTGGTTTACTACTGCACACTGACTTGCAACAAATATTAGTCAAATATAAGATGGCGCTGCACTCCATAATTCTATTTTGAGATAATGGTCCAACTACATTACCATACAACCTGCTATGCTTATCCATTTCCAGTAACACAAGTTAGGTAACTTAGAAAATCATAGCCTTGTTCCTGCAGATGCTTACACGTATGAATAATTTTAAAATTACAGAAATACGAAGACTGAAAAAGATCTCCTGACACACAGAATCAGATCAACTGCTATCACACAACATCCTCTTAAGTTTCATAAAATGTATCACACTGTATCTTAGAACTGGGTTTTGCAGCTACACTACACCAGCAAAAAGGCTGCTCTAGAACATCTGGGATCATCTGTGTTCTTTTCCAGCTTAATGCTATTCCTGAGCAATTTCTGTTTATTCTCTGTTCTTGTGCCAGTACTGTCCTCTAGCTTAGCTGTATTTTCTCCTTCCCTTACAATTAACCTTCCTCGTGTATCCCCTCTCTAACTATCCAAACAAGCAGCTGTTCCAGTCCTCTGTCACATGATAGGCTTGCTATTCCCCGACCTCCAGAAGCACTTTCTTGCACCTGATCTAGCCTGCACTCCTTTTTCTTTTTTAAAGACATCACCCAGATCAACATTATCTCTGTTTCACAATTTCAGCACTAAATGGCATCTTCTCTAGACTCATTAGTACTTTCCTCTGCAGCACCACATCAGATGGTGTAGAACCTGTCTACAGTAAGAGACATCATCCCATTAAGAAAAATGCACATTACCAAGTTAAGAAAATTGGTTATCTTAAAAACAGATAGGCTGATAAGGCACACCCTGATTTTGATGGATTTGTGTTGCCTTTTATTGCATTTTTCATTTGTGTCCAAGCCTTTAATTAATATTGTTGTGTCAACATGCAGCTGAGTTTGGGCCAACAGGTCTGTATTTACTCAGATCATCCCCCACCAGCAGCAGGTCTATTACGCTTTCTGTTCTCCATACGTACAACAGCTCTGCTATTTGATAGTTTAAAACTTGTATCAGAACTGCAACTGCATTAACCAGTTATTTCACTTCTGGGAATGGGCATCCCGCTTCCCCGGGCAACCCTGCTCTCCAGCCCAGCCTACATGCACTAACTAAGGTCTTTGAACGTCCAGCACAGTTGTTTCTATGGTAGGTTCACGCCCATTACCCATCTTGCCCTTGCTCCCATGACCAACTCTACTTACAACAACAAAGATTTGTTCCATTCTGTGACCACAAGAGCATCCTCATTAACTACCCTATCCTCAACACTAAGTGGCCCCACATCTTCCCTTCCCTCGAACTGTATTTTGAGAAACTGTCACCCATTTCCTTAGCAACATTTACAAGGTTTAATTCAGCCTGATTTTTGGCAGTTCTCATTTTATCCCTACTGACTTTAAAGGCACAGCAATCTCTGCTGATAAATTCTCTTTTGTAAATTTTTTTTTCACCTAATAGCATTTATAAGGTTAGGCTGAAGTTTCTTCTTAGAAGGTCTTCCCCCTTTATATATACCATCAATAATTTGTATCCACAGTGCCTCTAAAAACAAACAAACAAACAAAAAACCCACCCAAACAATAAAAACCCCTCCAAACCCAAACCGCACAATTCCAATTCTACATTCAAGGCTGCTTTCAATCCACCTCACTGACTTCATTAAACATATTGTTTCATGTATTAAAGCTTGTATCATGATCACCCCATCCAAAGGTGGGGAGGTGGAGGCTTCTAAACAGCTTGTTTTCCTGTAATAGTCATAGCACTGATAATTCACTCACTGTGTCAACAACAGGTGATGATGTTACGGTGACAAAATCCTTTTGACCTGATGATTATTAGCAGCATTTGTTCTCCAAGCTATATCTGAGAAATTAAAGTTTCTCAGACTAATATTTATCTCTCTAATGGTACTGGGAATAATATCATTTCCGAGCCTCAAGTTTGTATCCGAGTCCAATCCTATGAGGGATTACAGCAGACTCACAGTACTCCCCCAGGACCTCTTTTACCATTCTTCCCCACAGCAATTTGACCAGAAACAGATCCTGCATTATCAGTATTAACTCTGCTTTCTTCTTTACAGTCTGCTGCATACAATGCAGCCTATCACCTTTTACATCTACCCTATCTGAATCACACATAATCTTGAATGCATGTTAAAGCCATGATTACTATTCTTGCAGATTGATATTATCCCTATAATATCCAGTTTCATGTTCTGCACCAGTACCTCTGATTCCTCTATTTGTTATTTCTAATGCCAGGAGCCTGAAAAAAAGCCCAACCCTGATATGTTTGTGCATTTATTGATCACACAGTTCCCAGCTACCTCAACTAAGAGTATCACCCATCTAGTTACTGCTGAATTCTATTATTCTTTTCATAACATTGGATTTTATTTTTTCTATCTCCTACCTACCCATTCCTTTTTTAGAGATATTGTTTTACATGCTACTGTAGCAGCATTTACCTAATTTTCCTTTTTCCATGTGCTAAGCAAGGCATGGAGATTACACAAGTTCTTCCAAATGTTCCCAAAACCCAGTATTTTCCTTCACATACACTGCTCTCTTTGATGTCTGCAGACTGAGGAACATTTTTGGAAAATGCAAGACCACAGCCCTGGGCTTTGCTTTGCCTGCTTTGTTCAGACTGCTTATAACAAGCATGCTAAGTCACAATTACAAGTACAACTATAAGAACATAATATAGCCATAATCTCCCGATGCTTGAAGTGCAGCCATAGTAGTTCCAGACATTTGACAAATACATTTTTTTTAAATTGATAAAAACTGGTACTGTGGGGACAGAGCAATACAGAATGGAGTCTAGCTATTTCCATTCTACAGTCATTACACCACATTGATCTTTACTAAGGAACTACACCAACAGTTTCATTTTACAAACTAAATTTATAAATCTTTTGTATAATTCTCTGTTCTCCAGACAAATTAATCCAAGCCTTATCTAGTTACTCCCACTAAAGAGCTCTTACCTCCGCTGATTCTAACTCTTCATCGTTAGAAGCCTGGCTGATGCTCTTCCTCTCACTCACCAAAAATGGCATCTTTAACAATTAGCCAATCACTACATCTGCTAAACTGGGTCATCAGGGATCTGATGAGCAGCTTACAATATGTCTCTGCTTTTTAAAGACTGATGTAAACGTAGGAAACATGCCAGCAAGGATGCATTTTCTGGCTGGGTATGTACTGATTTCCATAGCAGCTAAATAGATCAAGCAGCTCAGCCAGTTCATACCAGTGTTAGACAAACAGCACTCGATACCAAGATTACATCTATAGAGCTGCAAGAGATTCTCATTTTGCACCAAGGCAAGTCCCATGTCCTGAGCACAAAGATGGCTTTCGCTCACTCCAGGTAAGAATTTATACTGGAAAGTCATCATTCCTCTCTAGGGCTACATTTTCTGGGCTTTATTGTTTGAATGGTTTGAATAGGTATAATGTTTTTAAAAAAACTGGATGATTTTTTTTTCTTCCTAGATCTAATATCATCAACAACTAGAAAAATTACTTATGGTCTAGTTGTTATTCTTACCCTGGAATCATTAGGGATTCAAGTGGGGAGGCCATAAATGTAGGTGGAGCATACACAGGAAAGCTCAATATTCCCAAATGGCAAGTAGAAGCAAAGATGACAATACACAGGTAACTGCAGAAACTGATTTTTTCTCATGTTTCAGAAACCTGTAAGTTTTACATAGTTGTCCTGATCTCAAGAGCAAGAAGATCTGGTGGTGGATTAGTTATGCAGGTGAGTAACTCAGCACCAAGCCAGTGCGTTCCCTGAAAGTGAAACACGTTAAGCAGGCAAATGCTGCAGATCAGGAATGAGATGCATTAAGTAGAAATGAAACCAGCAGTTCTGGGCAATGTGGAGTAGCAGTAAACCAGAGTGTGTTGGATTAGCATAATAAGGACATCACAGGAAAGAATTTAAATGCGTTGGTAAAGCCATAGGAGCCACTACTTGCCTGAACCCTGTCTGATTAGTTAGTGCTACTGATGCCTCGTGTTCATTAGGATTAATAGGCCTAAAACACATTAGCACAAATGAAATTACCAAGAATATACTTTGAATCCAAGGAAACTAAAAGCCCCCTGGCAAATGGCCCAAGAAGCCCAAAGTTAGAGAAGGCAGCAAATACCAGGTTATGTGTAGCAGAGAAGACATCCCCATCATACTCGCTGTTTCTGCCAGAAAATACCACAGGCAGACAAGGAACTTCAGTCATTACACATCCAGTTTTAATGGATAAAATTCACAATTTCAAAAAAAAATTTGAGAGATAAAAATACCACAGACAATATTTAATAAAATCGAAGTTCTAAAATAGCTCCTGGTCATGTCTTTTCCCTTCAAAGTGCTGGAGATCTCCCCTTTAAATCTTTTGCTGCAACACATTCCCCTCTTGCAAGGCAATTTACCTATGAGGGATACAGTTTGTTTGCATCTGCCTCTACCACTCTAAACACTTTCTAACTAAGCTCTGTAGTCCTGAAACGCATTTAAAGTGGCTTAATAGCTAGGCACCATGCATGCTCTAAACTATGGACATAGGATACCTGCATTCTGTTACCGCCCTTAGCTCTTCACTGCATCATCTACACATAGCTGGTAAATATTAATGGTTTGTCTAGACTGGAAAACTAGCACAGTTTTAAAAAACAATTACAAATACATAGCATAAGAGAACAGGTTCGAATTTTTAAAAAAATTACTTCTTTACTACTGCTTATTTTCAAAGCCTCAACAAACTCTGCTTTAGGGAAGGACATGGAAAAAGGAGGCACAACAAGAATATGACGTTGGTCTGCTAAAGCAGCATATTGCAAGACCTTTGTTTGCTGGACAACTGGCTTTTGTTTTGTTCTGTTGAGCTTTCTTACAGCCATCCAGTAGAACAGTAATATTAGCAAACTCAAGAAACCTATATACCAAACAGGACTCATGAAATGACGAGCCTGGATCTTCCTCAACCAGAAACCAAGCTCTACGAATACGCGACCTACAAAGTCATGGCTGTCAAGAGACAAAGGCTCTCGATCCTGAAGTTAGGTTTCTGTAGGCAGAATCTTTCTTAAGTTGGAAGTACAGATCCTGCCCACACAATTTCAGCTGCTGGACAAGGACTCAGAGTCAATTCAGGCAAAACTCAGATTGCCCAAAGTCTATCTCTGAAATTATTACAAAGGAAAACGTAAGGCAGTGATGAACACTCATCTCAAGTTTGAAAAATCCTCTGTCAAAAGACTGCACTCCCAAAACTGAGGTTTTATGCATGATGCTAACGAGCTGGCTCCCAGGAAGGCAGCTTTAACAGAACAATAACTCACAAGAATATATTCATGATTAAGTTGCAAAATAAACCTGCCAGCAGTCTGGATATACCAGCAGCAGATAGAAGACACGACTTTAGCTTTCCTTTCTACCCCAACCCAGTGTTTTACATGCATTACAAAACAGGTTTTAATTACACTATCTTGAGACAACTCCAGAACATCTGAGTACAACATGCGACAAGTCCAAAAGGAGCTTCTAAATTCACACAGGCTCCATCGCCTTAGTTATCTTCAGAGGCACAATATAAAAGGGGGAAAAGAAAGTATACACAGCTTTTCCAGAAAAAAATTATCTGTATGTTGGGCCTGGGCCTCCTTTCAAGGAGAACTCTAAATGCTTGGCATTGCTTCAGGAAGCAAAGAAGTGTATTTTTGGGCTAAGCCACTTGGCAATGAAGGTCATTGTATCACAGCTTTCTTTTGGGACCACTTGTATATGCACTGATCTTGGTAATGCTACATCTCCATCAAAATGCTTTTTGCCTTTTACATGAGAAACAAAAAGGTGCCCAGATGCAGAATTTCAACATCAAAGAAAAGAAGAAGTTTTCTCTTCATAGTTTAGACATTACATAAGAGCCACACTGCCTTTCTATATTCCTTTGGGAGCAGTGGACAAAGAGGAAACAAAAGAACAGACAGTTTTCCTTCACTTCAGAGGCTGCTCCAGAACCTCAGTCAGAGAAAAGCTTTGCCCATTCTATCTCTCATAGTCCCACTTGGTTTTTCACTTAACAAGAAGCAGCAGTTCAATTAGCTGATCCTTAAGGGGACAATGTGGAGATCCAAAAAAGAAAGACTTGACTCTTCTAGAAATAGAGCAGCTTAAGCCCGAGCATTTCTTCAGATCTACACTAAGCCTACAAAAATTAAGGTTAATTCCTTAATTAAAGAACCACCTTCCTAAGAATAAATACTATTAAAAGTCACCAGATGGTAGTATCAGAGATACTCTCACCAAGTATTTTTAACTGAATGAATCACAAACTAGGGCTGGTCTGCACTGGCGAATTCCCCCGTAACGCAAGCACAGTTCTGCCATTACCTCGGTCCTAGCAGTGAGTGGCCGCATGGGGCCGTTGGAAATGCCACTTGCATTCCCAGTCTCTCCCAGCAAATGCTCGTGGGATAAACCACCTTCACCAAGGATTTGAGCTAACACGTTTTACCCCGCCCTTGCCTGGGGTGAAGGGAGCACATGATCAACTATCACAGAGCATTTCAGTATGTGGCCCTGTCTTACTCATCCAGCTGAGCGCTTGCTTCCTAACGGAGACGGGTTTGCTATGGATTTTCCTCCCCACCTCACCTCCCAGCTTATCAAATTGCTTCCACGTGACAGACTAAAATAGAATAAAGTACTTGTTCCAAGTTAAAGGATGTCCACACAATAAATTATGCTGGTATCAGCTTAAATTTATCCCTACCACAGAGTGGAATGGCTTCCCAGCCTCACAAACAAAAGTAGAATTTGGGGGAAAGGTTTTCTCAGACAGCCTTCTGTTCTTCTGACACAGGAGCAAAAGCATTCCCTGCTCAACTTGGTTCAACCAGAACAGCAGAGCAGCTGCCCACACACTGTAAGCAAGAGGCAAAACATGTCAAAAGTATTAAACCAAACTCTTAATGGAATGAAAGTAAGACAGAAATAAACAAGCAGCACAGTTTACACGTGATAGCTGGGTCCGAGACTTCATTACTGGCAGGAACTGAGGAATTGGAGAACATCACGCAGACAGGACCTTTAGCTGCCACAACAGCAGGTCACCAAATAAATCTCAGGAAGACATTTGGAAACACTTACAGCACAGCAATATTCAGAATATGACACTTTCAGTGTAAATCTGCAATGACAATTTCATGATAGAAGAATTACACATCTGTCCATTAATTTCTGTAGGCCTCAATTCAAAATCTCACTTGCCTACTAAGCTTCAGATGATGAATCCTGCTTTTTCCCCATTCCCATTTAAGAAAACTTCAAAAATCCCAAACTCAGGCATCCCTAAAGAGATTCAAGAGCAAAATACCAGAAGTGCTGCAGTTAAGAATTTGGTGCATTTGCTGAGTGCACAGAAAGGATCCAGAAATAGCATGCAAAGCCGAGGTTTGGCAAAAACGAAGCAATTTACCCTGAAAGAGGAAAGTCAAGACACTAAATGAATGGTGACAGCAGCAAGTCATGCTTTAATGTAGGAGTGACCCCAGGGACTACTCTTCTTGGGGCAGAGGTGCTAGTTATTATTGTGTTCCTTCTCTAGTGGTTTTAGTGGAGAAGTATAAGGCTGTGGTGGAAAACAGAAGAGGTATGTTGAGGCTACGCCAGCTCAGAGGCAAGAAGTTGTCTTCACATCACTTTCTGCCTGAGACCAAGACAAAAATAGTAAAGGGCAGCAAACACCTAAATTTATTTTTTTTTTTTTGTGGAGTTTTTGAAACCTGTATATTTCTCAGAAAGCAGGAGAGATCAAAATTCTGAAAATCTTTTTATCCTCACACAGAGTCCCAAGAGATGGGCACAGAGGTCTGCTACAGGCACATAAGCTAACTGCTACCCACACTTCTCCCATGAGCCAAAAGAACAGAATAAAGGCTGACACAGCTCAGTCCAAAGTCCTTTCCTGCAGGCTACCTTCAACTCCCAGCAAGTTCTAAAACAAGCCACAGCAGTTGAAATCCCTGGACAACAAACACCAAGGGCTTTCTCTGGTTGCACCATCTGCACAATCAAGATACCTGCTCTTTTCAGCAGTTTTCTGTGACCTTTACAAAAAAAATTCACTCATGTTTATTTGCCCCAATTTACCACACTATCTGCATTCTCTGTCCCAAAACCAGGATGCCATAAAGATGGTTTCCTGGCTCCCATGAAAACTCATATCTCTGCTTTCTGTCACTATCAAGAAATCTCTACCAAAGCACTTGGCTCATGTTCTATGCACATTTCTCCAGTTACTCTGCAGTGGAGCTACTCTCACTTCATGGTAACAGGCCTACTAAGGCAAAAATTCACTGCAACCCCCCCAAATTATCAGCTTGGATATCAGCAGCACTCAAACTTCAGCCTCTATGGCTTTATGGGTCTCTTAGCATGAATTTAAAAGAACCACTTATCTCAGGCTAGAGATTGGTGTGCAGGCCAGAGTTAAAGTAGGGCAATACTTAAGCTGCATCTCAAGCTCACATTGTAATGAAGCAAAAGCTGCAACTTCAAGCTCTGAAGGGGCACAGCAGGCACACCTCCTGCAACTGCTCTGAATTAGATAGCTTCTGAGAAACTTGCGCGAACCTTAAAAATGCAATACAGCTCGACAGGCAGATCAAGCTGCAGCACCCTCTTTCACATACACTGTTGGGTCCTCAGCACAGTGCTAGGAATGGGACTTCTGTAGCAGAGGAATGTGGTAGATATGCAAACACCGTAGGAAGCAAACTTCAGAATGGCAGATTGCCAAAGGCACCTCTGGGCAAAATGAAGAAAAACCATCATTGCCACCCAACTGTCCCAGATTGTCTGCAATAGAACAGGAAAATATGTAACCCCCACCAAGATGAAAACAAAGAAAATGACAGTTACTTCTAAAAAGAAAAAACAACATGTTTACTGCACGTTCTCTTCCTGACTTACCCTCTTTACAATTACAGAACAGATCTAATAACAGCCCCCAAAAATCCAGCTGTCACATTTTGATAATTCAGTGATTGCCCACATAGATCTAATTACCTCAGTAAAGTCCACATGCCTAAAACCTCATGTGGGCATGGCCACTCCTCAGCCTTGCCCTGACAGAGGTCTGGAGAGTGGAAGCAAGAGCAATGCTAGGATGATCAGATGTTTTTTGGAGTCACCATGGTCCAAGTACAGAGAAAAGAAGAAGGGAAACAGCTGCTCTAGAGCTAGAGACAACAGAAAACCTAGAAAAATAATTAAACAAACTAATGAGCCATAGTTGGCAAAGGAACAATAGGTCAAGGAAGATACAATTCCTCAGTGGGGGGAGAGGTGAAGAAGGGGAGAAGCTCTCCCATGTTGGGACAGAAAGGAACCAAGCTAGCAGCTCCACAGCAGAGCTGTGGCAAGAAGGGTAGAGAAAAAAGGACATATCAAAACAAGAGGTGATTAATTCTTAAGTTTCAGGGCTGGAAAAAGCAGTAGAAGACGAATAAAAGGGAATGTCTGTGGTGGATCCAAACAAGAGACAGGGGTGGGATGTCAATGCCACAGGGCTTGTTTTGTTATTGGGTTTGTTTGTTTTAAAAGGAAGCTAATAGAAAAACACCAGTGGCTTAAAATGCTCCAAGCATACAGCCTGCCAGTCCTCCGAGGTTATGACAAAAATTCCCACCCCATAATGAGAAGGGCTTCTTGGGATCCAGCAGCCCTCATCCCCAGCTGAGGGGTGGAGGGGGTTCCCGTATCAGCGACTCAGCAGCACGGAGCTCCCCGCGCTGGCACCGGCCGCCTGCCCAATTCAGACCTGTAATCTCCCTCGACTTTGATTTAATGCAGCAATTACTGGTAATGTGGTTTGAAGGAGATAAATGCCCAGTACAGGGCTGGCTGGCACTGACGCTCATTTCGCTCATGATGCGAGAACAGTTTTAATTAAAATCCCCTTTATGATAAAGGAGCTGCTTGACTGGATGTTTCTGTGCAGCCCTGATACGGAGCCTCCTCCAAAGCGGATTAGAAATCAAAGTTTCCCCCTTCTCACTACTGGCAACACACAAAAATAGGGAACAGTCACCGTGTCACCCCTCTACAATTTCCTTAACCCTAGAACTGCTAGGAAAATGCCCACGTTTCCTTAAAAGCCATTGCTACTTCTTGTCATGGCTCTAAGTGTTTTCCAAAAACTAAGCACAAGGGTTGCTTTAATGGGAATAAATGCATCCATGGAGCTCATCCTCTGTGATCTGAACTCAGTTTCCTCTCTATCTGGTTTAAAAGGGAGTCAGCTTCTATGGCAGACCCACACCTACAGCCTGCATTCTGGCAAGGAGAGAAATCAGACCCATGGTGCTCTGGCAAGGTGGTAGGAAGTCAGGATTTGGCTGAAAGGCTGGAAAAGCAGAAGCCTCTGCTGGGTGAGGCAGAGCAGCATGGATAGGGGAAAGGGAAGGCGCAGCACTGCAAGATAAAGGCACAGAATTTGGCAGAGTGGTCAGGATCCCAGCACAGACATGTTCCAGAAATGGTCTGTCAGCTCTTGATCAAGTTACAGCAAAAGTAGGTGCAATTTTTGGTTGCTTTTCTTCTTTACAGTATAGGAAATACCAGAGATGAATACATTAAGCACAGCTAGTTTCTATTATTGCAAGTGCCAGGAGCAGATTGTCACAGTGAGAAATTGGCCTTGTGCATTACACAGAAAAGGCAGTGCTGGGTTTGGAGGCCTGCAGACAGTGCAATGTGAAGATAAAGAGCCTCAAGTCTGAATGCACATTATTCCTCTCCTCAAGCCACCGAACACACGTAAACATAAAAAGGCTGATTTAAGCAGCTGAATTTCTCTGTGACCTTCAGAATATATCTGTGAGCCATGGGACTACCTAAGCCTTGACCCGAGTACGAGCCTTTTCAGAGTGCTTGCCTCATCACCCGAGCAGTGCTCCATGTTCCTTGACATTGTCTTCAACTCCAAAGCCCTCAATGCCAGTAATTGGGATTCTGTTCCAAAAAACCTTTATCTTTAAAATAAGAAAGTAATTTCAAAGTGGCTCTCATGTTTTGTGATTCCCCAACCCCTTCATGCAGTACAATATCAAACCACAATGAAAAAAAAAGAAAAATCCTGACAGAATCAGGAGGGATTCAGCACAACAGCGTACCTAGTTGAGTCCTCAGGAGTCTGCAGAAGCAGCCCACTGGACCACCAAACACACTGGTATGAATAGTGAAACCAGCCTTCAGGAGCACCTTGCTCCTCAGCAGGATGAACAAAGGGTAAAAACACCAGGTCAGAGATAGCAACGTGAAGATTTAATGTGGTTTTGCTGGTCCACAAGGGAAAAAAATGAAACCAAAAAAGGCCTGGTATAATTAACAAGATTAAAGGGGGATTTAGGATCAGGACAGAAAAGCAACGGGTCAGATTGATCCTTACAGGATTAAAGCTGGAATCCTACTAAGAGTCCAGTGGTTGAGAGATCAACGCAATGTAATGGGATTAAATCAACATCAGCTTTTGTTTTTACACAGCTGAACCTCCAGTGCCTGGGTTTTTACTGCTCCAGATAAGCAGCAGAAAAGTTGACAGGTACCCACAGAGAACCTGTGCACAGGCTGGCCAAGCACGTCCCCTTCAGCCCTCTTAGGCAGAAGAGCAATAGGTTAATGCCACTTTCAGAGACAAAGGACAGAAAAATTGTGCTTTATTACAAATTGTCCAAACAATTGTCAAAAAAAGCTGAGGACTTACCAAAGTCCATGTTCTGGCCAGCTCTAAATTAACTGTTTTCAAGTGTGATGGGATCACCCCAGGAATGATGGATAGGAAAGCCAGGAGGACAGTCCCAGCTGCAATCAGACATGCTGCCGACGGGCAATTGGATTTTGATAGTCTCTTGCCGGCAAGGAACAAAGGATGCAGTATACTCAGTGGAACATATCAGCAAATACATTTAAGGCAAATTGTCGCATGTCCCTGTTGCACAACAATATCCAAGAATTACAAAAGTGAGAAAAGCCTCTTTCAGCATGTATCATTTGCATTACAGCTGGTGCAACACATGCAGGCCAGCTGCACCTCTGTCCCCCTGCCCCGAAATTTCCAAAGCTTGTTGGTAATTTGAGTTGGTAGCAAGGGGGAGGGAAAGAGGGAAACAGGGCAAGGCTAGATATTCTTTCTAGATACATAAGCTATTTTTAAAGTTTTTAATTCTTGTAGGAGAGAAAATCATGCATGTTTAAATGAGAGGGTATCTATCACCACCACACTTGGTTGAAGAGGGAAGGGGTGTTTATTGCACACCTGTTCGCAACAGCTAAACAGCTGCATTGAAGAGCAACATTCCTCATGCAAGGAAAAAGCATTAAAGCATCTCATATTTCTACAGCACTTCTCAGTCCAAAAGGTGTTTAAAATCAGCAGTTACACATACACCATACACACTCTGACAAAGTTTTTTCTGCAGAGAAAAAATTTCCCCAACACTAACATTTTAAAATACCAATACTGCCCATTTCTTAAAAGATGTTGCAGTCAGTAGCTTCATGTATGCTGAACGAGCTTCTCCTTTCAGCTATCTGGACCAAAAAAAGTAATTGCCATTCACTGTTCCTCCTCACTCAAGCAGCAGCTAAAATCACAATGTAATAAATTTGGCAGGTGGAGGGGGGGAGAGAAGCTGCAACTACTTCTGGATCCAACAGGCCTCGGAGCAAAGCTCCTCTGCAGTGCTACTGAGATGGTCCTCATAGGGCTACACACCCCACTTGTGCTGCACCAAATAGGCTTTGCCACCTTCCTGAGGGATGCTTTGTCTTTACTCATAAGGGTTCTCCATCCAAAGATACATCATGGATGCAAGCAGACATCACTATCGTGACTGAGAGTGGGATGAAAAAGGAGGCTATTACAACAGAAATGAAAAGTAAAAAAAAATAGCAACAGGCAGTTCACACTGCACATTTTCTATCTTCTAGTCACATATACATAATTAAATTTCAGCATTTTTCTGCATTTAAACTTTGTTTCAACATGAAATGATTTATAAATTATAAAAAAAAGGAGTGTTCTAGAATCATCCTATGTCAGCTCCTTAAAACACAATGAATAATAATCCCTAAGAATATCTTTAAAAATTGTCATCTGGTCAAAATATTTTCACTTCATCATTGTCTTATGTCCAATATTCAATTAGAGCATTGTGTGGGGGACAGCATCTTTCATTTGAGGCAGGAGAAAAACTAAATGCCTTTGCCCTGGATTCAGCTACAGACCCAAGAACCATCTGGTAAAAAATCAGCCAGCGCATTGTGCAGGCAGTATATTAGTCATGAGACATAGGACTCTGAGAACAATGAAACCTAAATTTAAGGGACAGACGAAGGAAACTTAATTACTTGTTTAAGCTTCTTCACAGCTTTGAGGAATCTTTAACACTTTCAGTAAAAGACTTTAGCACCGGAGGGCACAAAGCACATCCTCAATTGATTTCCTAATTTTCTGCAGGCCTGTTTTCACTTCCAGCATGGAACTATCTGCACTGGTCCATCAGCACAGCTTGTCTATCCAAGCTGGATAGACACAGGGTGCATCATACGGCCCTCAGTACGGGGTACCATCCAGACCACAGATCCTCCTCCACACTGACAACTCTGCAAAGAAAACATTTTGTGACTCAAGCTCCTGCTGACCCAGTAGCCCTCACTGAAGGATGAAGGAATCTTTTCCAGCTAACTGCACAAGCCATCCAATCATCCTTTTGGTTAGGCATGCACACATACACAGTTGCTACCCTAGTGACTGCTCAGAGCTGTGGCAAAAAAGCCACTCCAATTTAGAGCCACTCAAAGACCTCTCCTATACTGCCGCCATAGCCTTGGGGACTAGGACAGCCTTGACAGATTGGAAAGTTGGGCAGAGAGATATCTAATGAGGTTCAACAAGGGCAAGTGTAGGGTACTGCACCTGGGGAGGAATAACCCCAAGTGCCAGCACAGGTTGGGGGCTGACCTACTAGAGAACAGTTCTGCAGAGAAGGACCCGGGAGTCTTAGTGGGTGACAAGTTGACCATTAGACAGCAGCATGCCCTTGTGGCAAGGAGGGTCAATGGTATCCTGAGGTGCATAGAAACAAGTTTGGCCAGCAGGCCAAGGGAGGTGATCCTCCCCCTCTACTCAACACTAGTGAGGCCACATCTGGAATGCTGTGTCCAGTCCTGGGCTCCTCAGTACAAAAAAGACAAGGAGCTACTGGAGAAGATCCAGCAGGAGGGCCACAGAGATGATCAGGAGTCTGGAGCATCTCTATTATGTGGAGAGACTGAAGGACCTCGGCCTGTTTAGTCTAGAGAAGAGAAGACTGAGAAGGGATCTCATTATTGCATATAAATATCTCAAAGGCAGGTGTCAACAGGATGGTGCCAGACTCTTTTCAGTGGTGCCCAGTGACAGGACGAGGAACAATGATCATAAACCAAAACACAGGAAGTTCCACCTCAACATGAAGAAGAACTTCTTTACATTGAGGGTGGCAGAGCACTGGAACAGGCTGCCCAGGGAGGTTATGGAATCTCGTTCTCTGGAGACATTTAAAAATCACTTGGATGCATTCCTGTGCAACCTGCTCCAGGTGACCCTGCCTTGGCAGGGGGGTTGGACTAGATGATCTCAAGAGGTCCCTCCCAATCCTAACAATTCTGTGATTCTGTGAAAACAGTTCTGGGGCTAATGGAATTAAGATTAGCAAATAAGCACCATGGGAAGTGCAGGAAACACAGATGTTCAGTCTCAAATCACTATTATCTGTGCTCTTCCTCAATCTTTCAGCTGGAAATCAGGAAGGCTGAGGTTTATTCTCTCCTTATTCTCTTATGGTTTATTCTCTTCCTTCCAAGATAAACAGGCTGTTTTGTGAAAAACTAACTTAAACATGACCCAGTCCCTGTCAGTCTCTCAGGACTTGGACAGGCTTACAGCAAACAGAGTCCCCTGTGCTCATCACTGTTTGGACAGGTGGGAATACAGCAGTCAGGCAGAAGAGCTGCTGGAGAAATTCACACCAACTCAGCCAGTCTACATCCCCCTAATTCTTTTGTTTAGACTCCTCAAGGAAGGGAATTCCTTAATATGATGGCAATGTGCTGGACACTTGATTTATACAAAACCAGATAAAATCATCCTACAGAAGAGATCATTCTGATCCTGAAGCCATGAAATACCTTGTCTTTTTGAACTGCACTGGGCTTTCTCATCTCGGTTGGGACCTTGACATCTTCCACAATTACAGGCTTGCAGGAACACAGAATTGGAAAAGATCACCTGGATTATCAACTTTAGTCCTCTAATAACACAGACAGTCACATTATATAATCTCTTTCATAAACTCTTCTTTCTCTGTTTCCCAAAACTCCAAAGCTTTTTTAAAACTCTAGATGCAAACAAATGCAAGTCGCTTTGTCACACTAACCCCCAAAAGAACACAATGCAGATATCCCCAACCCAGCTGTGCACGGAACAGTTCAAGTGTGGAAGCAGTATAACCATGTTCATGAGGTGCTGCACCAAAGCTAATAAACCTTATCGAGCAGCAGAACTCATTATCTCAGCTGCAGAGCTGGACAAACATAACTATATTACTTCTGGATTCAAGCTGCTATGTGTGCATGCCACAGTATGGCACCGCAGGGACTTGCAGGCTGGGGAATCAGCTTTCAGACTACTCACTCGAGGATTTTCACATGAGCTCCATTTTATGATTTTCCAGAGCTTTCCTGCTCTGGAGGAAGAATCCAAAAATCAGTGTTTATATTAACACAAAATGTCTTTTAATACACTCGCAGAAATTCACCCACACCTGACCTCTAATAGGCAATCAGGAAAACCTTTCTACACCCTCACAGCCACAGTCTCCCAGAGGCAACCCCATTTTAACCTCTCTTAGCACTGACCACGCCACGCACGCACCTTTCACATACAGCAGCTGCGCGTTCTCCCTCCTGTCAGAGCTTCATTTGCCATTTTGGCTGATGTGTTCATTTGCCATGCCTACCAAACAGGTTCCAGCCAAAGACCTAGAGGCACAGCCAGACTTCCCCAGCAAGAGCTGCCCCAGGCTTGGCACCAGAACAAAGCAGGAAGGCAGTTTTCCCTGGATAGCCACTTGCTTTGCTGCTATCAAACGCACACTTCGAAAACCATGCCGTAATGTTCATACTTTTCACTCTCATGAAAAAAGACCAAACAAATAACAGAAAGACCTGGCATGAGGAAGAGCATGTTGCTAAGACTCAAGTTTGGCATTAGAGTTGGGTTTCCAATCCCTTGGTGGTAAAGCTGATGAGCTTGCAGCCTAGAGGGAAAAGTTATTCCAGTGAATGCAAGGAGAGACTTTTAAGTGACAAAAGGCAAGTAAAAGACAGGTCAGGAAGAAAACTAAAAAAAAAAAAAAAAAATTCAAAATGAGCTTGGCAAGCTTACTAGCATTATTCTTGCTGTATGGTAATTAGCGGGTCTAGGTAAGATCTTCACTTTCACAAGGCTCTAGAGAAAGGAATCATTTCTAGTTGCAATAGGCAGCCAGCCCTCTCACAGACGCTCAGCATGCAGCCTATACGTGGCTGTGAGAAATGAGGAAATTATCCATACCCACTATAAACTGAGATCAGAGCAATGAATCCAGTGCTTTCCTACCAGAAGCCTAGCAACAGCATGGACCTCCCATACCTTGGTCCCTCCTGCCTTTGATAGTTTCAGCTGTCTTTGAGCACAGGAGAAGGATGATTGATAAATTGCTTCATAGGGCTGCTGCCCCTTCCTTTCAACCTTTCTTGTAAAAACAGACCTCCAACAAGGCGACATTCATACATGCAACTCTCAGAACACATCATGCTCTTTAGAAAATACTTGGAATGAAATGACTCTAGATTATATCTTATGACTCACAGTACACAAAGATTCATCTGCTCATAAATGGGAGGAAAAAAAAAAAAAGAAGGAAAAAAAAAAAAGAATCGGGCTTTCTTATCCAGTAAAGGGTTGAACACTTTTTCCACATTCAAACCACTCTGCTCCTGGCTGTCACCAGCAGAACACCTGCCCCCATGTTGTCAGTACTGACTTCCCTCAGAGTAAAGACCCTCTTGCCTTCATAGTCCAAATTACCCCATGTCCCATTCAGAGAATGGATGACTAGGAGCCCTCTCGAGCAATTCAGGAGCCCAGACAGCTGCATGCAAATGGGGACGAACGAGAGAAGAGACAAAAGCAGAGTTAAATGGTGTCCCCCCCCAAAAAATACTCTTGTCTGCAAAATAGAATTCCTATACACACCTATACATATGGCAAAGCACCCACCTTGAGTTTCAACACTGACGATGCACTCAAATGGTCTACGCCATCAGAGGGACTATCATACCATCTCTGCCTCAGAAAGACTTCATACAACTGCATCCTACACAGTAAAAGTGTTAAGATAAATAGTCTCTCTTGATATTTAATGGCACAGATAGTCTGCCGCCTTCACTTCCCTCACAATGCCAAGCATTAGGTCATCACAACAGATATTTTAAGTTTCCCACTCTCCAGATCTCCACAGCCCACAATCTCCTGTAGTCTACAAGGCTCTCAAATATTTAAGAGTATCCTGCAACAAGTTTAACCCGAGGGAATACAGTTCATCAAGCAAGAATGTCAGTCTGAAGCAAGGCTACAGCACCACTTCAATCCAGAGACAGCATTATGATCGGGGACTGTGATGTTGCAGGTAGCCTGTATGTCTAGGCTCGGTATCCATGCTATACCACAGTTGCAGAGAAAGACATATTCTCCTTTTTATTTTACTATTTGTCAAACCTGACAGCACTCAATATTGCACAATCTCTTCAAAGAAGATAATTCTGTAATGTGCACCCCTTGGGGGGTGGGGGGAAGAAACATTATGGTTGCTGTGGGAACCTTAATTCTGGATTTCAGGACTTGCATATTTAAAACCTCAAATTTAACATTGCATTAATGTAGCTTCATGCATTGAATTAAGGAATGACTCAGTACAAATCTCCATGCATCTACTGAAGTCTTGACATTCCAAGGACAAGAGGCACAGAACAGAAAAAAAGACAGCATGGGAACAAGGAGACAATGGGAGGTAGGGGGGGGAACCTGTGAGCAGGGAAGCAAGAAACTGGCACAGGCGAGGCACAGCAAACCCCACACCAAACCAGATCTGTCACTTGAGGCTCCTTGTTCTCACTGCTAAAGGTTATGCAGCCTGTCAGATAAAAAGAGCTTAAAGCAGAAACACAAATAGGCATGGAAGAAAAGGTTCCTGAAAGGACCAAGGAGGAGAAGACTCCGCGAAAGTAATAAGGTAACCTGTACTGAGAAGGCAAAGATCATATACAGATAGCAAAAATTCACTAATTTCTTTAATTATCATGGCACAGTGCCCAGATGAGGCCTTTAAAACCCCTTCAGCTATTTTCAAGCATTTAACATTTCTTTTCCCCACTTCTCTTAAGTTTAACTGCAATGCATACACAGCAGCAGTGCTGCCCTAAGTCTAGGGTGCAGGCAGAAGCGGCACCCCACGGAGGGTTACCAGCCTTCGTCTTGTCAGCAAACATCCCAAAACTCAACCTTCTTTTAAGAACCCAGGACAAGGCTTCACCTTTTGGGCCAAAGCTGGTCTTTAGGCAGGCTAACACCTCTGCTTTACACTACAGTGCTCACACACCCCTCAGCATGAGGAGGCGAGATAGCAGGGCAGCTCTAGTCTGCTCCCACACTCATCCTCTTCGTTTTAGCAGAGTAAGGAACATCTCCATTGTTTACCCCTTATCTAAAATCATCAGCAGCATGGCTGAATTACTTCTCCTCTTACCCCACCCACCAAACCAAGCACAAATCTTAGCTGAGCCATGGGGCCTGCCCAGTCTCTCTCACTGAAAACCAGCACCCCAGCTGGGGTCCCGCACACCAGGCTGTGGCAAGAGGAAGAGCAGAGGAGGTGGACGTGCCTGCCAGCAGGGCCTGCTGGACGAAACCAGGCAAGTGTGCATACCCCTGCGCAGAGTCAAGTTACCCTGCAACAAAGATAGTGTGTGTATGTGCAAAGGAGGGAAGTCAAATCCTTCTGCCTGGGTTCCAAGGCTTGCTTTGTTGCTAAAATAAACCAGTGTTTGTTCCTGGGAGTGATGGGGAGTCAGACTCTAACAGCAGCCAGCAGCAGCGAGAGCCCCCACACTCAGTGTTAGGAACGAGGGTGGGTTTTAAGAAAAAAAAAAAAAGAAAAAAACTTGGAACCCAATTATTCTTCACCTCACATATCAAGGTAAGGAAACCCAAGGGCAAACTGCTGATCTCAGGGGTGCCCAGGAGCAGACAAAACTACACATAGATGACTGAGCACTCTAAGAGAACTGACTGCTCCAGAGGAAATTCCAGTCCTTGCTCAAAGGCTGAAAATATATATGCCTTTATATAAGCTTTTACTTTGCTTGCTGGATCTATATAACACTTTACACATGTTTTTCCTGACATTATTTTCCATACTCCACCAGAAACTTGAGTAACTGTGCCACTTCTGGAAAAACAACCTTGCATCCAACTTTTGAGAAACAGCTTCTCTCTCCCAAACTCCAAAATTATGTATTCCCTTCCTGCTCCTCTCCTAACCTTCAGTGACTACAGATCCCTAACAGCAGCAGTCCTTCACTACCTGGGATGTCTCTCAGTAACACCAAAATCCCATAAAGCAGAGGCACATGGGAACAGTGTTATGCAACCAAAGAAAAATTATATATATATATATGTGTATATATATATACACACAGAGGTCTCTCAGATGGCAGACAGTGATGAGCATTATACCAAAAATCTTGTCTCCAAGGCACCTGCCCAAAACTGTTCTCTCCAGAGAAACCTATAACCACAGGAAAAACCTGCTCGATACCCAGTTAATAGTACCTGTCCGAAATATTATTTTTTACAAGGGAAAAACAGCCCACTGTGTGTAGAGGCTGCAGAGAGCTAAGCCCAACAGTGAAGGCCACTCACGTTAGTGCAGAGTCCTTCAGCTTTCCATTCCTTATATGTGCAAAGTGTGCAAGCCCTCACACACGCTTCCTACTCACCCAGAGGTACATCATGTTAGCCTGGGTCCTTCAAACCCAGCAGTGAGATGATCCGGCAACACAAGAGGCACTTCAGTAAGATTGTCGAGACCGAGGTTGGTTGAGGGTGGTTTTTGTTTTTTTTTTTCTTAAAGAAAAAAAAATCCGAACGGCTCAGTTTGAGGCTTAGAAAGCGTCTCGCCTCCTCCACCCCCCTCCTCCAGCTCTGGCTGCTCTGCGCTCTTCTCTCGCACTTAATCTCTCTCTGGGAGTTCCCAGCCCCGTGTGTCTGTACTGGCGTGCACAGCACACACTCTGCATTCGCCTCCAGGGAATTTCTCTCTGTCATTCTGCTTCTAAAAACACAATCTCGGCCTCACAAGATTCTTGCAAGAGGCAGGGATGGGTGGGGTTAGTAATAAATGCAGCCCGGCTCCCAGTGCCGGAGAGCGCTTACTTTAGAAGAAGGGACCTCTAGCCGTGAACGAGGCAGAACAGAGCATTGTCCTCCAAGGTCACTGGGGGTGAGGACCCATTCGCTGACCCACCCACTAACTGCTTCTGCAGGAATCATCCATAGATGCAGGAGCCGTGAAAGGTGCCATAGGCAGGTTCTGCACGTCTTCATCTACCCCACTAGTCAACACCCCAAATTCGGTTACAATTCAGTAGCTGTATTTAATCATTAACCACTGACAGGAATCAAGGGGCACAACTGTGGGGATCCTGAAGCTAAGCAGAAAATCTGTGTGTGCCAGCCACCCTGGAACTCCCTCAGGAAAAACAACCACTGGCGGCGTGAGCTGGAGAAAAGAAGCGACACAGATAAAGGGGTTAATCTGCTTTCGCAGGTGGCTCCACATGAGTATTTTACAGACTTGCATATTGCTAAAGGGAAAGCAGCAGCTGGCTCCGGTTCCTCAGAGTGTATCGGGTTCCCACTTGCTTGGAGGCAGCTTTCCCCCCAAGTCTGACTGGGGCAAGTGCCCTTGCAGCCTTGCGCTCCCAGCCTGCTCCAATTTCAGGACAGCAAAGCTCTGCCGGTGGGGCGGCAGCCCCGGGAAAGGCGCGCTGAGCAAAAGACACTCGCGCCCCAGCCACCAAGACAAGCACCAGCAAGCCCTTCCCTGCAGGAGCGAATCCTCGTCCCATCCCCCGTGCCCGATGCCACAGGATGAGTGTCACCTCACATCTCATTAATCAGTTAAACCGCTCTTCCAAACTAGGAAAACAAGTTTCTCGCCCCCTTCCCTTCCCACCTCAAAATGAAGAATTGACTTCCCTCGCTGGGCTCCAAAAGCTAAGTTAAATATGGCCCTGTGTCTAACAGGGGAGAAAAAAAAACCCAAAACAAACAAACAAAAAAACACAAACAAAAAACACAAACAAAAACCACAAACAAAAAACAAACAAAAAAAAAACACAAACAAAAAAAAACCCCTTGTTTTCATTGAGGCACTGGTCTCCTTGGAAATGAGTTTTGAAGGAATAGTTTTATCTCAGCTAAAGATATAGAAATAGTGCTATTCCACGTATCACCTCTGCTCCCTGTACTTATAGATTACTTAAATGCAATCCAGTGGGCTTCAAGCAAAGCAAGCATCCTGTGGCCTGCCAGGCTCCACACACAAGTGAAACCCTACCTACGTGGGGTGACAAATGGATGGGCCTCCCACCACAGCCAGACCCGACATCCCAGACGTGCTTTGCACTCCACAGGCTCCCCTGGCC
The DNA here is from genome assembly GCF_001715985.3 of Manacus vitellinus. NCBI lineage: Eukaryota > Metazoa > Chordata > Aves > Passeriformes > Pipridae > Manacus > Manacus vitellinus. The sequence goes on from NW_021940682.1 coordinate 15,162,053, forward strand.
TTCAGCAAGCCACAGACACACCCCAGGGCAGGCTTGTCCCAGGAACAGGCATGAACACACAGGACGCCGATGGGCTCTAAGGAAATAAATACATGACTGTCACTGCAGTCACACATGAAAACCAGGGAAAAAAGGCTTATTGTCATGACCAGGACATAGCAGTCATAGGGATGTACTAGTTAGGGACTAGGCAAGATGACGCTCCATTTTCCAGCCAGGAAAATTCAGGCCCTGCTTTTCAGGGGAAGGAGCATAAGGTCCTCCAGGAACATGGGATGTCACAGGGCTGTTCCACTATGGCATTGCGCAGGTCCCCATCTGTTCTCACCTTTTTGCACAATGGGTCAGGTTGGGAAGGTGAAAAGCAATGTTCCTAAAAATCACTTATGGCACCAAAGCCTATGCACCACAGTCTCCAAAGAGTGAAGCATGTGATCCATAAACCTGTTCTCAAAGGCTCTGAGAGGAGTGAAACAGCAGCAATGCTGACATTTGCATCATGGTTAGACACTTCTGTTAACATCTCTGCAGCAGGGTCACACCAGCAGCAGTGACTAGTTCAACCAGCCTGCAGACTCAAGCAGACACTTCTGCACCAAATAACCTTGGTGGCATTTTTAAGGTTTTCTTCTGATCCAGAATCGCGATCCAAAAATGATCTTAAGTAACATTTTAATGAAAGCTGAGATTCCTTGTGTGCAGAGGAGAAAGTGAAATGACACATGGACCAGGTGAGCAAACCCAAATAAATCCTACTTCATATGTATTACCATAAAAGACTTGAAAATGATGAGTGCTTAAAACTAAGCCAAAGAGTTACTATCAAGTTCCCTAATTTAAAAAAAATAAGAAAAGGGAAAAAAAAGAAAAAAATTCTCTCCCTTCTTCCCCAGGGTCTCTCATCCTTTAGGTCACTCTTCCATGGGGGGGGAAAAAAAAAAAAAGAAACTTTCAGAATAAGCCTTCCTTAATTTCAACAAGTGAGACTTGTCACAGATCATCCCAGTCAACAACTGAAACTAGTTACAATCATCATCCCAGCAACTCCACAGCTGTGCAGGTTATATTCAACCTCCAAATCAAAACCAGACCCATGAACCCTCCCTGAATCATCCAAATACTGACTCAAAATTTATTTCGCTGTTGCTACAAGGCCACCACCTCTCCATGGAAGGTATATGGGAAGATTACAGAGAAGAGCAGTGATGTAATACCCTTGTCCTGGAGCAGGAGCCCTGTTTGATGAACTGCAAGAGCAGGTTTCTCAACACTCAGTATTCTCAAGCAGTGAGAGGAGTACCCGGCAGGTCAGAAAAGGAGGCTGCAGGATGACTCCCTTCGACAGAGCCGCTGCTGCTGCCCAGAGGCTCAAACCAACACTAGGAACATGAGGTGCATGCCTAAGACTATCCACAGTTGTAGACAGGTGGCAGTGGGGTAACCATTTTAGCCTCAGAAGCAAGAAAAATATTTACTTGGTCAATACAACTATTGGAGGGGGAACAACTAGACAAATTATTACGCCTTCTTTAAGCTTTTATTCAGATTTTTCAACTACATTAGATAGTTTGTACAAAGTACCAATACAACACACTTTTTTCTAAAAAAATTTATCCTAAAAAAACCAAAACTATTCTCTAAAGAGCAAGAGGACAACAGTATGTCAATGCATCTTATTCCAGAAAGACAGACATAACTAAGACAGGCTTCTGAAACAGATAGCTAGGATCCTCTGCAAATGCTTTGTCTTAATCCTAACAACAGAGCTTTACAGGATATGTGTCAGGGAACTCAGAGAGGCTGCTGTGTGTGGGAATACACATGATCTCTTAGGGATCTTTCACGTCTCAAAGAAGATTAAAAGCAGAAAGAAAAATATTTTAAAATTAATATATACCAAGCAACTAGAAAAATGTTCGGAGAGTTGCAGCCTAGTGAAACATTGGTCCCTCTTCTCTGATGGGAGGTTGTTGTGTAAATCAAAGTGAAAGGGGAAAAAGCAGTCTGGAAAGACTAATGTTTGTTAGAGAGGTAAGGAAGGTCTTAGCAAGCAACAAAAGGAAAAAGAGAAAAAAAGGATCAAGTAACCACCTATTTAATATTATTTAAATGTCTTTGGCAAAATAACAGGCACTGATAAAAAGGAAAAAAATTCTACCTGCTTCTGTACCAGTATCAAAAGCCTTAATGACACAAGAGTAATCGTGGCTGCTCAGTTATGTACACAGATTGAACCCAAAACCACTGCTGGTATATAAGTTTCAAATAAGCCAAATGCTTAAAAAATATTCTACAAAAAGTTCTAGCCTATTTAGGAGAGATCAGAGTGGGCAAATGGGGAATGGGTACAGCACAGTTTCAAACTGACATTATCTCTTTCTAGCTGATGGTGTCTCAGAGGCATATGATTTCAAATGCTCGTGGATTAACATTCTAGCAGATAAAGCTCAAGACAGGGTACAAGCTGGTGTGCCTGCTACACACTACTGAAATCACATTAGATAGCACACAGGATGAGTGGCTAGCTGAGCACCTCTTCATAACAGAGGGAAAAACCCATTTGATCAGGAATTTCTAATGCAACGACATTCACAGGAGGCATCGGGGGGCTAATGCCAAAGAACGCCCTCCAAATTTCTAAATTACAGAAAACAATTTCTTAGTTCAAGAAGTGTTACATTGAAAATGAGTAAGTCCATATTAGATTCCATCTTGACAGAAAAGAGCAATCAGTTGTAAAAACAGAAATTAGCAGTAGCTTAGTTAAAATGATTGTGACAATTGCATTTGGATATATGTAAGGAGAATAGAGACCAAACCAGTGTATCTACGTACATACTGAGCACTTGAGTGGGACCAGAGGTACACTGGCATATTTTTCCTAGACAGACAGATTGCCTATTGGGCTTCCTTGTCACATCCCCACACTTGAACATTTGTATATATTCTAGTAAGTGGGAAAAAAAAAAAAGAAAAGCTGAGAGAAGAAAATAGAAAGGAAATTAGAAAGGGGAAAAATAAAATTTACAAGGGAATCCTAACAACAGGAGGCAAAATCCATAGTCAAAGCTGGAAGACGATAACGAGTTTTTTCAAAGCTTCTCAAGAATAGAAACTCCAGCAATTGCATTGATTTGCTACTATGGGGAAAAGGTAGACACACTCCCAATACTGAAGAAAGAGCCAAAGGATTCAATACGTATTTCTGTTCTATATTTGGAGAAAAGTCAGCTGTTGCAGTCTGTGATAACGAAATGCTTTCCATTCCAGCAGTAACTAAGGAAGATGTTCCAACAGTCACCCAACAAACAGCTCTGCGGTTCTCTTATCTGGCTCAAGCTTGCAAACAAAAGGGATGTAACCAGATAACAAGTGGGTTTTAACCAAACTACAACTGTGAACATATTTAGATGTGGACACTTGGGAAGGTGCGCGGTCTGCTTTGAACTGCATCACCTGCACTTGCGGCTCTAACAAGCCCTAACTGCAGTACTAACATTAAACCTGCTGCAAGGCCAAAAGTACCGCTGTGGTGCAATGGCAACCCCAAATGCAGGTGTTTCTTGAAGCCCATTATTATTAAAGTGCTGCTGCTGCTAGCTGAGCTCGGCCAGCTTCTGTCATACAGAAGACTGCATCAGGAAAGCAATGCTACAGGGGAAGGCACCAATACCAATTTTCGCAGCATCTGAACTTTCCTAGAGGCATCCATGTTGGAACTCTTCCACTAATGAGAGCTAAAATAACAGCCCAGTGCTGAGCAGAGTGAAAAATGAAATGGGGTCTGATAATAGAATGTTTGCGGAACAAAGATGCCAGTGGAAAGCTACTGGTAGGGAAGTGCAAATTAACCTGGGTACCTGAACACATCTGGGAGAGCATTCAGGATACATGAATAAAGAATAGTGATCATAAAAATATCTATTCCTAATGTTTAATAAGGCTTCCTGGCAACCTTACCTGTCAAACAAAACTGTAAAACACTTTAAAATAGGCTGAACTCTAAAATAAAGATTATTCTTTTATGGTTAGTAAGTGCTATTGAATCTACACGTTCATCTTCACTGTGCAGTTTTCCATGGCTGGGGAGCAGGAGGGAAGGTACCCCAAGGCTGGAGCTTGAAGAGGGAAATTTAATTTTAAACCAAAGGAAAGCAGTGACTTTCACAGCCAACAGCCAGACCAAGCTCTCATATTTTATGTGGAAGCTGGATTTTGACTGAGGATGAAGACTCAGACCATTGTCCCACCACTACGAACATTTCAAGAACTATCTACAAAAGGTCTGACTGGAGATGGGAACTGTGACATGTTCTGCAGCACCCAGAGAGAAGTTTCTCCAACTCAGCGGCTGCTTTCCATGGCTTATCTGACTCTGGCAGAAGGTCCTGGTAAGAGAACAAGGGAACCAGACTCCTGCTAGCTGTGGGTTTGGGCTTGCCTTGTGTCTTGCCGTTTTTTATTTGGTTTGATTGGTTGATTTTTATTTGGGGTTTGTTTTGGTTTTTATAAAGAATGTTAGAAATGGGGCTGGAAGCTATCTGGGGAGAAGCACAGAAGGCAGCCCTGGGCACACATGCAGTTCCTATGGAGATAAGAGGATCTTCTTTGAGGTTGGTTTGCTCCTTTCGGTGCCGCTGGAGACTACCCTGGCGGCAGAGTACTGCTCATTTGCAAAGACTCCCTCTGCTCAGGATCCTGGCATTATCTATGATTATAAGAATTTCTGAGCCACAAGGTAGATTTCCTCTTAACATCCGAAAGGACTCCAGGAAGCCTCTTTCTGCATTATCCTGTTTATGAAAGGAAGCAAGAACACAAAGTGCATACAATAAATCACCCAGAGAAAAAATACCACAATCCCTTTCAGATGTTTTGCCAAGCAAATAAGCCAAACGTTGGCATATTACAAGGGGAAAAAAAAAAGTCCATTTTGTTATAGAGCAACCCATTTCATTACTGGAAAACTGGATTCCTATTCTCTCTCCTGCAGGTATGGTTCAGCTACACAGTAAGAGGTTTCTGAAAAGAGACTACTTACTTAAAAGCAAACTATCAAGAGCTAGTTTATCTTACACAAAAATCAGAAAGCTTGGAACAATAAAACACCCTCACATGCAAACAAACCCAATAATTTTCAAGGACTGTCCTGCTACTGACTTCACACAGTAATTAAATTTAAGTCCTTAAACAAACTTCAGGAGATCTCAATTCACAGGCTTATCATTCAAGGGGGGAGGGAAGAAAATGGATCCCAAGAAAAGCTTTTTTGAGTTTGTTTGGTATTTTCCTCCCCTCACAACTATGCTCAAGAGCACCATTGTATAAGGCACTGTCAATTCTTCAAGAGAAAAAGCTCAGCAATACACTTTTAAACTAAAACCAAGAACACCCACATCAACAAACCTAAACTGTGAACCCAGAGAATTCAAAGTTAAATGCTCAAGAGCATGTGAGCATTTAGATGTAAGGAATTCTTAATGCTCTGGTATACTGGTTTGGGCATTCACCTGCAGAAACAGAATGATGATGCAGCCACTCCCAGGATATAGCAAACATGAGTTTGGGCAGCCAAGTGGGATTTTCCGTGAAATATACCTGTCAGTCTTACTGTGGTGGACTAGGAGCAAAGTCTGCAATTCCCAGTACCTTCTGAGGAGATTCTAGCAAGCTGCTGTGTTGCCCCCCCAGACTTGATTTTCGAGCTGTATCTTCTGCAATTCTGTCATACCTAGATCTAGTCTAAAGTCCATACTGAATTGGCATACAGCAAATACATTTAGGTACTTGTAAGAGGGGATCAGAATAAGCTCTAATCCTGGTATTTAAATATATACTTTTTAAAGTTTAGTTAATAACTGCCCTAATATCTTCACTAGTAATGTCCAGAGCACAAATTTTGATCTCCTTTCAATTTTTCCATTAAGTAGCAGAAAATTATTAGACAGCATCAAACTCCAACAAAAGTCTATTTTTAGTGTTAAATCAGGAGTAAAATGTCCAGCTGAACTGATAAAGGGCAGAAAGATTCTCTGTGCCCTAGACTTATTTAACAGTGCTAAATAGGGTATTTCTTTTGTTGTGGACTCTGAAGAGGGAGTCATAAATAAATAAAAAATTTTTAAAAAAGGTAACTCAGCTCCTACATCAACAATTCATCTTTCTATAGTCCACAAGGGAAGTTATACAAAAGGATGAACTGATGGCATCCAATTCAAGGTGTGAGATTTCACATGGCAACAGAGAAACTGTTTCCAAAACCTCATCAATGGAGCTACAGCATCATTATACCATTTTTTTGCCTCCATGCTTACCATGTCAAGTGGCCATACTACATCAGCAATTCATCAGCACAGCAACAACCCAGCAAATTAAGAAAGGACATGAATATGAGAGTATTGTAACAGTAGAGAAAGAGGAAGAACAGGGCATAGCTCTCTTCCCTGGACCACACGGGGGTTTATTAATATGCTGAAACTTTGGCTTAGGCCTGCTGGTGATAAAGGGGAATACAGATGGAGAGTAATACCATCCTGCAGAAAGGGACTCCTCCTGGCTTGTTTGTGTAAAGGAAGGTTAACAATGTTAGCGAGTTATTCAGGAAGTAATGGATACCCTCTTGCCCTGAGCAAATTCCTTTTCAATAACAGTAGTAATTTCCTAGGCAATACAACTGTATCAAGGTATAATGGCTACTATATTTATCTAGAGGCCCTGTACTGCTGCGATCTAATTTACTATGGTGGAGAAAGCAGTTTACAAATCCTGGGATAGTAAAGTTTCTGGAGACAGGAATAAAATTCTATCCTGTATTGCTCGGTTTGAAGACTGGGTTTTAACATTCCTTTTTAAGAGCATAAAATGCATTCACTCCAACTTAGAAAGATTCAAAGACTAATAAGCCCCAGAAGTAAACTGCAAATACACTTCTAAGAGGGAAGAAATCAGCTTAGCAAATACTACATTCTGTGCATTTTTTTATCCTCATTGTCACAGCTGCTTTATTTCTTCTTTTATTCAAATAACATTCTTTCATTTGACCCTCTGAGAAGAAAAATAATCCATGACATTACCTAGCAGCCTTACGTACCTAATGAAGAAGACAAAACAGCTGAATGCCTGAAGTACGGCTTCACTATGGGGAACGGCACAAGTACATAATCAGCAAGGAAGAACAGAATGACTGCAGCTAATGAAGGGGTAACACCAATAAACACTGAATGACATCTCCTGAGGAACAACAAAACTAAACTGCTAAAAGACTTTGGTGGAACACAGCATCAACCTGAGATAACTACGGGTGGGTGGAAAGAGACCAAACACACGTGTCAGGGACTGCAGATACTTCCATTACATAACAGCAGTAAGAAATCCCAGGCAAAATCTCCATTAACAGAACTAAAAGCAAAATATTTCAAACAGGAGTATTGGCAGTTGTCAAACCACACAAAGAAAAGGCAGACTGTTCAAATGTAAAAGGCATTAATAAAGCAGAAGACAAGAAGTATAAATAGATATAAAACAGAGGAAGATTTCTAGATGACAGAAATGCTACTGGAAAATTTTAGTTATAGAATACAATATCCCAAAATGATCAGCAAAGGTCAGTTGTCAGAAAAGCAATTCTGCTTCTGATCTCATTCAGAGCAAAGCAGTCCTTAACCATACCTGCACCACCACCATCCAGCTGGATTACTCTCATGGCTGCAGTAAACAGCTCACTCCATCTGACTGGTCCCTCGGGGAATTATGAGCATAAGACAATTTAGAAAAGTGTGTGTATGTAAAGACTAACTGCACTACTGTTCTCCTGCTTTATAAGCAAAAGAAAAACCATCCTTCAAAGTCTTTTTAGTGTATATATTTAATATGGGACTTCCAAGAAGGCATATGGATAGATAACTACCTGTATCTTTTAACAGGCCATTTTACCATTCTGCAGATCTCACATGCAGCGAGTACTAAAAACACAAAGAGTTTGCAACATGGGATGTTCCAACAAATTGGCACTTGTGTCAGCTGATTAACTTGAATCAGGAGGATTTTGGCTCTCACAGAAGCAGAGCAGCTATAGATCTGGTCTTCAACATCACTGCAGTCTGTGTGGGGTCACATACTGTGACCTTCCAACTCCTTCAGCTGAGCTCACATTAAGGCTTCTTTCCCCGACATCCAACTATGAATAAAAAAAAAAAAAGAAACAAAACCCCAAAACCAAACCAACCAACCAAACAAAAACAACCAACCAAACAGTACTGTAAATTCCATTCCATTGCATTTTCTGATCAAATCCTGGCAAGAGTAGACTCTTCCATTAGAGACTGATTGCAACTTTCTTACTCTTCCAATCCCTTTCTAAGACAGACACACTGAATGAGTAGCAACTCACTCACACTGAGTTTAGATGAGATGAATGGTTTGAATGAATTATGGCTAGTCAACATGTGCATTTATTGTGTCCTAGGTCCTATGCAATACATTCTCATCTTATCCTAATCCAAATTTCAGCTCTGAAGTGTAGCCATACTGTCTGACAGCTATTGTAACTGCTAGAGAAGCTACTCATTCAGATAACAAAGCAACAATAATACATTAAATTCCTCCCTGTTCCCAAATTTCCAGAAAGCAACAGTAACCAGAACAATCTTTTTTCATCCTTGTGTGACCTGAAGAATGCACGTTTCCTTTCAGATAAAGGCCTTGCTATGGTTATCTAATGCTAATGTCACTACAAACTGGATTAGAGACGCCCAGAAACCTCGAAATACGTACATGGATAGTCAGCTGTATCCAGATTCTAAGTCTGAAGGAAATCAAGTGCTCCAAATTGTGCCTAATGTAGTTAAGTTTGCCCTTTAGGTAGCATAGACCAGTAAGAACATATTACACAGTGATTAGATTAATTCTTGAGTGAAATTCAGATGGCTGGCTCTATCTGTCTATTGTGTCAGTATATTTCAAATTATTTCAGAGACGATCACTTTTCCCATACTCTTCTCCACAGCAGCAGCTGCTCAAGAAAAACAGCAGTTCTCTGTCCGGGGTGAAGTTGGCAGCAACTGGGGACAACGCTGCTGTCAGAGTTCAGCTCCCAGTTCTGAAATGCCATTCTACTGGAAATACCAAAGAGCCTAAATCTAGCTACATATACCATGGGATGTAAAATATCTCTATCTCAGCTTTCAACAGAAGGCTCCGGAGTCTCATGACATTTATTTCTTTGGCCCCTGTCAGTCTTTCTCCAGACCCTGCAAAGGATCAGAGCTAGCTGCCATAAATGGCTGGAAAACAAGATGTTCCAGAAGCACTTGGAAATGCGCAGCACTGTTTTAGCTTAGGGAGACCATGGCAAGGAGCCAGGGTGACAGGTGCCCCAGAAATATAGATGACGATCAAACTGTTGCCAGTGTTAGCCACTGCTGTCCTCCTGACCCGTAAGAAAGGATAGCCCAGGTGTAGCAGGAACAAGGGACCAGAAAAGGCAACGATGAGTTTGCTGGCAGTACCTGAAGTCTCTCCTCAACAAAATCCAGCTGCAAAGGAATTTCAGTGGGTCTCATTAGATATAATCCTACTGCTAAACCTTTATTAGGCCTGGCAGCAAGTCAGTTTGGTCCTGCTGTGACATCAGAGTGCAGCTCGTCAAAATCCACAGGCACCAAAAGAGTTAAAAACGCAGATTGCTGCTAAAACTGCCACGAGCTACAAACCTGCTACAAACATTCTCCTTTGTGGGGCAGCAGCAACTAAATCCACTCCCCAACAATTGGTTGGCCTTTGGAGACAGAGGCGGGAAGAGACAGGTTGTGGGGGACTGCCCCCCCAAGTAAATAGCAGCACAGCATCTGCTCCGGTTTTCAGTTAAAATCAGTGAGATAGTGCTCATGATTTTAGCAGCAGCCTCTGGAGACAGCAGCCTCTGACCTTTATCAGGAAGAGCATCCTTGTCCTCTAATCACAGACTTCCTGGAAAATGCAATCTAGCTGGTAATTAATATAGAATGGAGGGGGGTGGAAAAAGACTCATAACATCAAATTACCACTGCAAAAATTTTTAAATACATCCCCCACCAAAAGGCAGAAGAATTCAAGCATGCTCTCACAATCCATCTTGCTCCCATAAGCATTGTTTAACAGTACTTACTAAAAAAATTTTCTCCTGTCTCCCACCATCAAAAAATCCTGCCCCCCCACTCCCCAGCGTTGTTTTGCAGATGTTGCCTGCAGCAGCCCAGTATCTTACTGTGAAAGCTTCAACACAGGTGTGCAGAGCATGACCTGGGCAGAATTACATGTGCCATTTCCACTGGGAAATCTAAGAGACTTATTAAGCCAGGACAGTGCCGATTAATCTACTAATGGAATGAATCAGAAGTGTGTTCCTGGCCCTTTCCCTTTCACATCCCAAAGCCTCAGGGGAGCTGAAACCATCTGGCAAATGCCTGCTCCGAGCAACGTTATGCTACTCCTGGAAATACCTCTCCCTTAATACTAAGACGAATGAAACCATCTTCCATCCACCAGCTATTCTCGGGAGCATCTGCGTAGCTCACTGAGGTAGTTCTGCTTGCACACAGCATCCTTGCCCAGCCAATGCAGAGCTGCTCACTCACCATGCAGGAGATGTCAGCAGAACAGAAAGCGATCCCATTCATTTACTCGGGGTCCTGCTGAAGCAGCCGGACTGAGCGGGGCGGGTTGCTGCACTCGGGGTAAGGCACACAGGCTGCCCTCCCACAGCAGATCTCAGCCACAGGGAAGCACTCTCCGTGCCCAGACTGAGGAAACGCTCCTCCCGAACTCTCTCAGTCCTTTCTTCGTGCAGGGCGAGTTGCAGGTAGGGTAACAAGGAGAGGGTTGTTTATGTTAATTAAAAAAAAAAAAAATAATAATAATCTTTCCTGGAAACACATTCATAATGGAGATCTGACCAGAGAGCTTAAAGGGAAATCTAGACACCAAACAACTCCAAGGTTCATACATGATATATATTATTACTGTGAGACAGAGGGAAGGACTGACTCAGAGATGCTGAATACCCTGCACCCTTTGAGTTATAAGCAAGCTCAGGAAAAAACAGAGCTGAGGCAGCTGTCACAAAAACAGGAACTCTGTCACTTTTAAGATCATATAGGAGCAGAAGAGCATCCTATCTTACAATTTAGACACACCACAAAAGAAAAAAAAAAAAAAAAAAAAGAGAGAAAGGCCCAAGACAACAGCAGTCATATGGCTGTGGAACAATGTAGATGGTAACAACTGGCTTTTGACTGTCACAAAACAACACAAATACAGGGCAGGGGAGACAAGAGGCCCTCCATGCTCAGAGACAGCACAGAGCATGTTTAGACAAACATCCATCAGGAATTGCCTAACTTGTTATTACAGACTCCTAGAAACTGGAACTCTGGTCTCCTAAATTACCGTTCCACTGCTTCACTACATTGAATCAGAAAATGTTGGTTTACCCCATAATATCTAATTTAAGCCATCCTTGATGCAAATTTAGCTGTCTTCAATGGACATAATAAATAATCAACCCCCATCCTCCATACTTTCTACTTTCTTTTTTAAACGAAGGAACAAGCTTGGTGTTTTCCTCCTGTGTCAGGCTCTCTGAGCCTCTGTTTCTTGTTCTTCCCTAGACTACTTTCAGATTCTGCCTTTGTATTTCCTGAAGTGCTAAAAGTAGGTACAGTGCTCCCCTTTCTGTACCAAGCTGTAAACAATAACTACCTTCTGCAGTTATGTGACACACCTGGAAATGCATTCCAGGTTTTTAAGATCACAAAAAACAGCACCAAATAATCAGTCTGTTATTTCCTACTACCCCAGATCTTTCCTTGGATATTCCTTGTTAGCCAGTAAAGTCTCCATTTTATACTGCATATACAGTTCCTTTTGTTAATACAGCTTGGTTTTGTTTAATTTCACATTGTTGGATTTCAGGCCATTTCTGCAATTCACTATGATCTTTCTGACGTCTAATCCTACCTTCCAAAGGCTACCAGCCCTTGCACATACACATATTCAGTCACTGTTTTATTACCCTGATGTTTGATGAGCAGTACAGAACAGCAGAGTAGCCAGGCCAGACCATGTTAAGACTCCAGATCACACACGCAGAGACAAGCATGATATAATTGCTCCACATACGGTTTTCCAATGAGGCACTCAGCCCCTTCTTAATTTCACCTTTCATTTGCCTAGTTTATGTAAAGGTCATGTGGGACGGGGTCCAAAGCCAGTAGCTTTCTCCATCTGCCAGGCCTGCTGCCATGTCAAAGGAAAAAACTAAATTGATCTGACATGATTGGCCCTTAAAAATTAGCAGTGTATGTCTGTTGTTGCCTTAATTTCCTTTAGTAAAGGATCTGACCATAAGCATCTGATGTTTTTCAGCATCTTCCCAGGTTCTGTATCTACACTGACCAGTTGAATTTCTTGGCATTTCTAGCCTCCTTTAAAAAAAAAATTAGGATGGGAGAATAATATTTATTCACACATACACAGGTGCACGTGCACACACACACACACTCCATTCGCTTGAAAGCTGTGAGATTTCATGATGTGCGGAATATATGCTGGAGAAAACCCACCACTCCAGCACAGCCTCTGTGGGCTCGAAGGAGACCATCCTGCGGTGCCCTCCGAGCAGCAGCAATGCCGTGCAGCACCGTGCCTCTGGATCAAACCAGCTCGGGCCAGGAGCCTGCCCAAGCCAGGAAAGCCTAGAGACCGCCTGCTCAGGCTCCCCTCTAAAAGCAGCTCTATTAGGAGCACTCCTTCTCAAACATCCCTCCTGTGTGTCCCCTCTCCTCACCCTGAGACATTTTGGAACAGATTAAAGACTTGTATAATGGAAACGTTTTCCACCATGACTCTCGAAAGAACGAAATGTCAACACAGCTCCCGTGGAGGGGCTATCTGTGCCCTCCCTGGATGCTGCCCGTGCTGGGTTCAGGCAGTGACCCATCCTCTCCCCATCCCTCTGAACAAAACTTCCCTTGTCCAGAACACACGAGGAGTCACCCCCAAAACGCTCGCGGGACGCCAAGAGGCCGAACCACCTCTCCCCTCTCTCCCTGCTGCTTCAGCCCTTCTCGCCCCACCGCCCGGCGGGAGGGCCGCGCCAGGGCAGCCCCGGCGGCAGCGGGACGCGGGTCCGCGGGCGGGCGGGGCGGGGAGCGCTGGCCGTGCGCCGCTGCCCTCTCCCGGCCAGCCCAGCGCCAGCGCCGCCGGCCCGCAGGGCTTGCCCCCCGCACCTCCCGGGCCCTCCCGCTTACACGGCAGGGCAGGGCAGGGCGTGGAGGCCGCAGGTGAGGCTCCAAGAGCCCGGGCTGTCCACCAGCAACGCGCTGGGGCACTTATGGGTACCTAGAAACAACAGCTGCGCAGGTATTATTCAGGAAAGAAATATATACAAAGTTCACATAAGCTGCTTAAATTTTCTTCTGTGATTTCGTTTGTTTTGGTTTTGTGGGCTTTTCTTCCAAGAAGGAAAACCCTTTCCAGGAAAGAAAACCCGCACTCATGCGGTGACAGTGCAGCTGTGCAAGCTGAGGATCCCAAGCCCCCCTCGCCCAAGCTTCAAAAGCACTTTGGTTTCAAGTTGAGCAGCACAGAAGAACTTTTTCCCCATAAAACATACCTAAAGCAGGGACTTGTTGCCACAGGATGTTGCGGATGCCAAAGATTTAGACAGGCTCAGAAACCATTTAGACAAATTCAATAAAGAAAAAATCTATCACAGGTGACTTGAAAAAAAAAAAAAGAATAAAAATCTATGGCCAGGAAATCCCAAAGCCACAGGATTGCTTGAAGAGCACAGAGGAGGGGAAGTATCACTGAATCTTGGCGGTGCTCCCTCTGCTTTAAGTACTTGCTATTAGACACTGTCAAAGCCAGAACACTGGAAGGCAGAGACCTTCTGTCTGACCCAGAATAGCTGCTTTCATACCCTCAATAGGATATCATATCCATCAACAGGCTGTTTTCTCTGCACCATTTGGTTTTGGTCCTCCAACTGATCCTTTTGCAGACTACTTCTAACACGCACCACACTCTAGCATAATCATTCAGCAGGGAAAATCTAAACAAGATGCTGTCCCTCTTGCCAAAGGAACTGAGGGTCTTAGGAGTCTCCAAGACTCTTGCAGACACTGGGTAACACTCCAGTGCTCACATCACATGAGAAAACGTGGTCCTTTCAAAGGATGACTCACATCTCCTCTTTAACCCCAAGCAGAGATGAGAAATTGCTTGAATCAGAGGACTCAAACATGAAAGGAATTCGTATTACATCATCCAGCCCATTTCCTGCCAACGCCTTATAACCCCAGAGCTTTGGCCGGACTATTCATCAGCAAGGTATTTGTTACTTCCCTTGAGAAGCTGTTTATAGGACTTAAGGAGCTTACTGTCAGGAAGTCTTTTCCCATGTATCTGAATTAGATGCACTCCTTAACTACCTCTCCTCATACAACTTTTCTCCACATGGTTACTTATTCTCTCTTGTTATTGATTAGGAGACAGGCATGCATCGGTATGGATGCTGGATTGTTTATGGAAGGTATTCAGGGTTCTGTAAGGAAAGGATCCCCCACCTTGAAGGCTACGAAGGCAGCAGACATGAGGGAAAAGAAGAATACATATACAGCCAGAGTGATCTGTTTGCAAGACTTGTGTCAACTGCAAGACATCATGTTTCCCGTATTATTTATGGATTTTGATGCTAGGAAATCAGCTAAATAAAGGAAAGGAGAGATTTAGGGGAATGTGGCCAATATAAGCAGAGAGACTTGGTTCAGAGGGAAATTTCAGAAATCAGGTTTATATCAAGTTAAGTTATTTAGTGGTATATGTTTTACAATTTTTTTTCTAATCCTACTTGCTGTATCTTCCTGTAGCTTCTTCTGGATATAGTTTGGCCTTGAGAAAACAAGGAACCACTTCTTTGTGCTTCAAGTGATCAACCAAGTGTATGGCCAAGATGGTTCTGGATCTAGAGAAGACATACCACTAGATTAGTCTCAGTGGATCTTACCTGTCCTCTTCCAATTCATCCTTAATTATTTCAACTTCAATCTGTACATTCTGTTCTCTATTTTCCTTCTCAAGATGTCACAATTTACATTGCTTTAACTTAACTCTCTTCCACTCTATCAACACTTTCTTACCTTTGAATGTGCTGAGAGTTCTAAGTAGTGTGGGATGCAATCCAGTAGAGGATCTCTCAAGCTCCTCCTCTTCTGCAGTGTTAAATGGCTTTCCATAAGCACATCTGAACTCTCCCACACTTTTCACAGCTTAGTGAAGCAGTAACACCCCCAGTAGTTACCCCACTACACACCTTTGAACCCCTCTGTGTGCAGCTGCCTCGCAGATGCTTCTCATCTCCTGAACAAGTTGGACATTTTTGCCCAGACCAGATTCTCTGAAATGAAGCTTGTTATTTTCTATGGGACGCTGCAGTTAGGTCAGTAATAGAATATCCCTTCGGTTCTGTCTAGTACAGTGTGAAAACATTTCATTGCTTGCTTGAAGAGAGGCTGTAGGAGCCAGGACACAGCAGATTTGGCAACCTTACCAAGATGTTTAGACCATCACTGGTATGGTCCCATCACAAATTTTGGTTTGATTGCTTTCAAGCAAAGAGGCACTCCTCAAAAGCACTAGGAACACCAAGCCTGGTCTTCCTCATTTTACAGAGGACCTCACACGCTTCCTGATCTCTGTCCTGGCTATTTACTCGAGGAGTAAGGCGTCAAAATTTTATTTAAGCCTCTCTAGAACCTCTATCTGTCCCCCAGTTTAAAAATTTTTGTCAAATACACTCTTCAAACTAAGAGTATAAGTAACAAACATATCAAAAATCCACAAATCACCCTCCTTTATAGGTCCTGAATAACTCAACACTTCCACTGCCACCATCTCAGGGGCTAACGAGCCAGTTAACTTACATACTAGAGGGATTTTCATAGTGACAAGCAGGAAAACAAATTAAAGACCAAAACACTTGTCAGGAACACTACTTAGATTTAAACTCTTAGACAGGAAGTCTTTGTTCCACAAATAGGAGGGACCATGGCTGGTGCTATCATGGTACAAGTAAAAACAACAAGTGCCCAAACCATTTTCCTCTGGGTCCCTCCTGGAGGGAGCATGTCTTGCTTCATGGTAAGAGCATGTCAGTCTGGTGATACGAAACCAAGAGAATTTTTTGTGGGTATCCTAATCCATGCTGAACCTCTCAGCTGCTAATCAAGTTGTGACAATATCCCAATTCACACTTCATCCATAGGACAGAGAAGAGGAAGATAGGTGAAGGGGTCTCAGACTCCACAGATGAGCAAGGACAGAGGCTTCCTACTCTGACCTCTGTGCCGAGATCCCTGCTGCTTGCTGCAGAGACCACCAATGGGAGCAGCAGTGCCCCTGTGCATCCAGCTCCAACGGAAGCCTGGTGTCCTGCTGTCCTGCCTGCCTATGGGAGCTCACACACCCCCTTCACATCTCAGGATGAAGGGCTTCCTTGCCAAACTCCCCGCATCTGGAGGGACTGGGCAAAGAAAACAAACAGGGGGAAAAAAGCAACAGGAGAAGCTTCCTGTTCTCACAGACTGCCACCACTGCAGTTCAGCTCCCCCAGACCAGCTTGCAGCCCCAGGGAAGTAAGCACATGCATCCTCCTGCAGCCTATGATGCCCCAACAGATATCCCAAAGCAGCAAGTGAGTAAAGACCCAGGGGAACAGCCTGACAATTGGAGAGGATTTAACAGCATTTCACCTTAAGCTTGAACTCAAACTGAGGGGATACTGATAAAGCTGTTCCTAGCAGTTGCCATGGGCACCCACACTACTTTGGGCTGCAGTCTCATCTACACACACGAGAACAACAGGTCAGACTTGGTGAGTGCTCAGATGGAAAACCAGTCACTGAAATTAAGCTGTTGAAGGAAGTGTCACTTGTGATAGGTAACAATGTTTCCACCACATTAGCACCAAGCCAATGGCCCAGTTTGATTTAAGAATTGTACTCAGAAGTACAAGCTTTTAAAAAAGAGGCTTCAAACCAATATCCTAACCGGTTGTGATAGCTGAGGATCACTTTCCATAACAGAAGAGGTATAATAGCTCTAACATCCTGACCCAGTTCTAATGTATGCAATTACCTCCTGCTTCCATAAACTCTCTCTCCTCCTCTCTTCCCTTCAGTGGCAGCTAAACAAGGTGTTCTTGCTCATTTTGCTTCCTGTTGGGGAACAAAATTATTCTGTGCAGCTGCCAAATTCTGCCACATAAGTGCCAGTATTCATCACTCTAACAAATCTCAGATATCATGTCTAATACAGTTGGACATAAAAAGCACTAGAGCAATACAACATAGGTCTTGGCTATATACAAAATGAGCTGGCACAGTCAGCGTGGAATAGCTTTTTGGAAGCAGCGGATGTGCACTTGATGAGTTTGTCTGTATGTAGAAGTATATCAGGATAGCTGTACCAGTCATTTTCCGTATTGAGACCAACTCACGGTACCTCAGAGCTGTTTGTCACAGCCTGGGAAATGAAGCAAGGAAGTCTTGGTTCACTGCATTTTAGGCAGGCACTCGCATTACAAAAAAAGAAATACCACTTTGCTGGCAGAACCAACAGAGAGATGAAGAACTGAATAGTCCCCAGAGAATAAGCTCTCCTCACCAAAAGACTTGGTTCTCATCTCAGTTAGCAATGTTACACTAGCACTTCCCTTATTTTCCCTTTACAGAGGGCTTTGTCCCTACCGTCAGCCTAGTTCTGGGGAGAAGGAAGGGCATCTCCCATTCCTGAACATCCATTAGACATCCCCAGGGCAAACCTTGAATTCTTGAGAACAGTCCCAGAGGGCTCTCCAGATCCTGACACGGCTGCAAGACAGATCCAGTAATGCAACACTTCAGCAACAGAAAGCCTCTTTTTAGGCAAACTTACACAATAATGATTTAGCACACATGCTCCCCAGGGCCTATCACCACAAAAGTCCAGTAAGCCAGTGCTTTGGCAGGGCAGGTGAGGAACAAGAAGGCTGTGCAACAACCCAAAGCTTTGGGTTTATCATAAAGCAATCACATAACACCAGAATTATGAGAGAAACAGCCTCAATATGAACCCCATCTCATATGCTTCAGTGCTGCTGCCCATGCATGATGACAAGAGAAAGCTTAAATACTTAGGAGAAGATACAAAAAACCTCTGTACTGGAGAGCTAAGCATTCCCAAATGGCCAAAGCAAGGACTCAAACCAATCACACATTTCCATTGGCAGGAAGAAAATCCACAGTAACCTGGAGCCATCTGGGTATGATTTAACCACTAGGGGGTGTAAAAACAGCATAGTGAAAGGTTTGCAGACAGCAATTAACAGCATTTAGAGCCTGAAGGAACGAAAAGGACATTCAAACAAGGGAAGGAGTAGGATGCTACATAAAGTGAAAGAAAGGGCAAGTTACATCCACAGAATTTCTGGCACGACTACTGTGGCCACCGGATGAAAAGCCCTAAAAATAAGCTCTGCTTTGCTACTTCTCCTTAAGAAAACACTCTGGAAAAAAGCACAGTCCAAGTATTTACAATAAAGAACTGCAACGGGAAACAGCAAGACACACTGACTTACCCTCACCAGCTCAAATCCAACACAATTGCTCCTGCATCTCATAATTGCTCTGTTACAGGGTGAGGATCCCTACACATATTCCCACACCACTTCCTCCTTTCCCAGTGCAAAAAGGCAGGTGATGGATCAGCCATTCCTGACTCTCCCACACCATCCCCAGCCTGTGGCAATAGAAGACTTCTTTTTCTGCTGCTATCAAGTTAGAGGCTCCCAATCAGATTAGCTAAAAGCCTTGAAACCTCATTAGTGAAAATCAGATCTGAATTTAAGCTGCTTCAGGGACACAAGCAAGACAGAAGGACAAACACTTACCACAGATCAAAATGTTGTCAAGAGTAGGAAGAAAAAAACAAAACAAACAAAAAACCCAACAACAACAAACCAGCCAAAAATATTTTTACAAGTATTTGCTAAATGAAAACACACAAGTTAAACTGAAGCTGCTTGTCCTCCAAGAAAATTCCATAAAGCTACCTGCCATCGTAAATACACATACTTGCTAACATTCATTATTCCCTGTGTTCACCCATACAGAGCCCTCCACGGCTGCCCAGGCTGTAATTCTCATTTCATGCCCTGGCTGTTGTACAGCTTTCTGTGCCCATCTCTGCTGATCTGGTGACCTGCCAGTAACAGCAGTTCTGGACATTCAAATCAGCAGAGTTCTTACAGGACGAGAAAGAGGAAATCTGTGAAGTGGGACATACTGGTACATACCAAAATAGAACATGCATAAATGGGTAGGTAAAATGAAGCACAAAACAGGGTGCAGAGGGTGCCACCAGACTGGGAAAGCCAAAAGCAAATACGAACCACTTTAAGGATCTGAGACTGGCTCTGCCTCTCAATCTAGTTTACCTTACTTAGCCTGGATAGAGCAGGAACACAACTCTCCCAGCATCCCTGTGCGTAGTATTTATTTGTGCTAGTTAGCAGTTTAATATATCCCAGCAGACATTCTGAACAATTTCCTCCTATATGAGAACTCACGCACACGTACCAGGCACCAAAGGTTGGAGCTCTTCAGTTGCTGAGGCTGCACTATGCTGCACTTCCTTCATAAAAACATCTCCCATTAAGCTGTTGTTACATATACCCAGACCTCATCAAGAGATGATGAAAATCACTTTCTTTATATAGCAGTACCTGAGAGTATTAAAGAATTTGATTTTGGTTTTGTTATTTGCTCATTACTGAAATGTGCTGCATTATTGATTTTCCGTGCATATTAATTTCCTGCTACACTGGTTCATACTCTGCTTTGCAGTAGCGCTGCAGAGCACTGGAAAAAACTTCATTCTAAGAAGGGAGATTTAATGTGTGACAGTTGTATCTCACAACCATTAAATTTCATTTGTTCCAAAGCATCTCCTCCTTCCGTCGCGCAAATTCATCAACTGAGATTTCTCTGTCTTCTGTCAGGAGCCAAGAGAATGCTTACAGATGCAGTGCACTGAACAGTGTCATTTTTACTGCTGTAGAAGGAGAACATTCTGAATAAGAGCAAGGGGCAGGGGCCCTGCAGGACTTGAAAGGAAGGCAAGACAAGTTTACAGATACTAGAAACAACCCAACAGGACATGTCATTCCCTACTCCACCAGCAAAGCAGACCCTTACAAAAACTCAGTGTTGTTTTGCTTCCCAGATGCCAGAATTACAGCAATAAGTATAAAACAGGGCCAAGCATGCACTGGCACTGAACATCTACATTCATTAACACTGAGGAGATAAAATGGGAGCTTAGGACAGAGATTCTAAGTTTTGACGTTTTTAAGGATAAAGAATTTCCTGAACTGTTGGTAATGTGGATGATATTTAACCACTTATCAGGCACCTTGCCACATACTGTTGGAGGCCAAAGAAACCCATTCAATTTATCACATATGTCTCCAGAAACATTCCACAACAGAACAAAACTATTTCCGCTCCATAACACGACAGCCAGGAAGCTGTCGGACAAAACATTCGTAAGTGTACAGAGACGTATGTACACACACATTTACTGCAATCAGACACTTACTTGATTGTCTCTTGCTGGATATCCATGATAACCTGAAGTCAGAGGCTCGTTCTGCAAGACAAGAAAACAGGGTGAATGTAGGGGTTACAAGGAATAAAAAGCAAGTAAATAAATGTCTGTGTTAACTCGGCCAAAGACAAGAACCTGCATGAAATGGGAGAAGAATGAGCTAAAGTATTCTGCCAACTTTCTTTTTTCCAGGTAAGCCAATACACCTAAAATTTATTTTCAACTGCGTATGCCAAATAGTGCAGAAAAAAAAATAAGAAAAAAAAAAAACCAAGGCCATAAAATAAGCATAAACTAATCCTACCTTACCCTCTGTAATATCAGTTGTGTATAATTTTTGTCATTTTCTGAAGAAGTTTTCAGTGCAAACACATTTACCCTCATGAAAACTGAACAAAACTGAACACAAAACTACAGAAGCTATCGCCCACCTCGTCTAGTCTTGAAGAAATGCTTCCCTAAACATTAAAGTGCCATTTTTGTCCTTTTCAAAACTATACTCATAGCTTAACATGAACTTAAAAAGCAGTCAATGTAACTTCAAGCACCCTGGTAAGCCTGTGCAATACCTCAACACTCCCAACAGGAAATCAATCCTCTAGGCTTTATTTCTTCAACCCAGAAGGGACTCTGAGCCTTCACATTTTGTGATATTGGCAGCTCCATCACTCTGCTCTGCGGGAAATATATGAACCTCCAACACTTCTGGAATTTCTCCATGAAATTCCCAGACTAGTCACTATTTTAGCAGTGCAGTGAGGATTAAGATAAACATACTTCATGATACTTCCTAAACGTTTATTTCTGTTTCTTAATTTATTTTCGGTTACTCTCCCTCCAACACATCCTATGTGGAATGGGGAAAGGGCACTCACACATGCCCCAGGCGTGCATCTTTCTCTCGAGGTGGAGGATAAATTAAACTAGACAAAGCCTATATAAATTCCACCCTGGTACCCCTGTGTGTTCACAAGCAACTCCTGGCAGAACACTAAGAGGAGAAGGAAAGGAAACAGCCACCCTCCATAATCACTTTTTAAGTCTGTTCCTATCTCCTGTTAGGACTTGTGAGGAGGAACTCCTAAGTCAGTCCTGCACTTTCTCCAGCAGCTCTTGGGGAAGGGAAGGTTGAGAGAAAGAGGCCCAAGGGGAAGACCCTGACAAAACACAGTGAAACAACCTCAAATTGTCCAAAGCAAATACATTCTGGGCATGAAGCTGACTGAGATGTACAATCGCTGTCAGAAAGATTTTGTTGAGATGTTTTGGGTTTTGTGTGGGGACATTCGAGTGAAACAGGCCAGCTCCTACCAGAGAGAGGTGTACTGCCCTACATGGGGCATGTGGCCACTGGCACAATTTCACAGTTTACACAAAACACTTTAACACAACTTCTGGTGAAAAGCAAGGTGCTAATATTTCAATGCAGGAACTAGCGTTGCTATTTTAAGTTTGTATCCATCCTCCCTCTCTTCCTCTTTACCTCAGGCCTGCCCAGGGGATTCTCCATGGAAACTTGCCAGGAAACATCCAGCCTCTCCTCATGCTCTCATGCTAGAGCTACAGTAGCATGCACAGTATGAGAGCTTCAAGGACAACAAAACTTCTGGCAGCCAGTTTTTGGGGATTAACAGTAATTAATTAGGCTGACCACCCTGAGAGTACATTCCTCTCAAATACCAATAGCCAGCAAGCAGGTTAAGCACAAAACTCCACAAATAATTCAGAAACAGAAGGAAAGACACAGAAGTTGGACAAAGCAAGTGGTGACTGTCAACTATAGCACCACTCAAAGCTTTTGGGCTTTAACTAAGAACTTAATTAAAGAATAAGCAACACCACGCACAGTTCTTTGCTCCCCCAATACAAGTACACCTAAGAAGCACTGTGATTGTTTCTCAGACAAAATATAGTTTACCAACTTTTGTCTAAGTGTCATAAATATCCAAACAAAAAAAAATGTATCAAGAGAGATGGTCTTCTCCTGAAAGACTATTCCAGGTATGCTTTTAACAATACTTGTACACACACCTACAAGGTCAGTACCTCAGACATGCTCATGTGCCAGTCTCTCAACACCTTGTAAACCAGAAAGATTTCCACACAGAGAATGATGCACTAATGGACAAGTTGCCCTTACGGGTAATAAAGACATGAGCAGTGAATGCAAGTTGAAAGTTGTAATGAAAAAAGGGAAAAAAGAAATCATTATTTTGAGGATGATGTTCTTCACATTGAGGACTAATAAAAGCGACTGTCACCACGAGGCTTTGGCAGAAAAGAAACAACACTGAACTTCATGCAATTTCCTGAAGTCAAAGAATCTGGATGCAAAGAAACCACATCTATAAACAGAAGAGTTTCATAAGTAGAAGTAAATCAGAAGAGTGTGAAAAGGAAAAGAAAGATGGTTACAGAGATCTCAGAGCAGTCCACCATACATGAGAAGTCAGAAAGAAACAAGAAAAATCAAATGGAGGGAAAAAAATCCCACATTCACAATCTCCACTTTGCTTTTTGGAAAACAAACCCCACAAATTGCAGACTAAAAATGTCTGAGAGATATGGTTGCATCAGAAGGTAAAAGAAGAGGTGAAAGAGGGTTACATTAGGAAAGCAAGAGTTTGGAGATAGCAGAGGTTAGAAAGAGGGCAACAGCTGGAGCATTAAGGTCACAAAAAGGCCAAAGATATCTCTTTGTCTTTCATACAGCAATGCTACCATCAAGTACTGGACTCTTTGCAAAATCCCTGCTGTGCGTATCATTGCTCTAATTGAACTTAACTCTCCAAGAGAAGGCAGGAAGCGCCTGGGGAAACCGTCTCCTGCCAATAATCTCCAGTGCTGCCAATTTTACAGGTCACTAATGGTGAATCTGGGGCCTGCTGCATGATTATTCCATACGGAGTTTGCTTTTGTTGAAAATTAAACAGAGCAAGAAATGAAAGCGTTAAACTCCTGCAACTGGAACAGCACAGTCCAGCAACATCCAGACAGAAAACCCCTGCTAGTAGGCGACCTAAGGCAGCAGAGGCTGGGGATACAGCTCAATCTCCTCCTCTGACTTCACAAGCACAAAACTAATCTCACAAAATGGAAGTGAAAAAGAGAGAGGGAAGGTTTGACACAGATAAATACCCTACCCACAAACACGGAGGGACCCTACCTTCTGGCAGCAGCCTGATGCAAGAGGGAATCCCCAGATAACTCCATCTCTTCTGTGCAGCTCCCTCCTGCCAATTACATTCTCTTTCGATGCCAACATGCAACCAGACATTCATAAAGAAATTGAGTTAGGCAGCACTAGCCTGCAAAATCAAATCTAACTGACACTGGGATGTTTCATTACTTTGTTTACCACTGAAAGGCATTTCTCAGGTACTTGAGATTTTCTTTAGAGTGGAGAGAATAAAACCAGAAGCTGAAACCGTAAATCAGCTTTCTACAACACACACGGGCATTTTATTCAAACCGTATCAACGATCTCACACATGGGTTTCCACACTTTCATAGGATGTGTGACCACATCCTATGTGCGACTGTACCCCAGTGATAGTCTCTGTGCAGGTCAATTGGATTTAATAGGATGAAAGTCACAACTCAGTTAAATTCACTAGGCCTTTAATCCCAGCCCCTTTATTTCAAATTTTTCCTGTTCCTTCATTTCCCAGCCTTGCTAACACGAGTTCTTTTCCATTGGCACTTGCAGTTTGTGGCAGCCCTTACCATTGCAAGTCACAGGTACTGCCTCAGGTCAAAGGTAAACACGGCACAGCCATTTGCAGATGACTGAGGCACAAAGGAGATGCTCCTGCACTAGCAGAACAGCCAGGCTTTGAGGTTGTTGGGATTTTGACATCTCTCAACTTGATAAATTTTAAAAGTTGTTGAATTAGACGCATCTTAAAAATGTAAGGAACTATCGATAAACCAGGACGCCAGTAAGAACTGATCAGATCTGCAGGTGGTATTAACTTATGAAAGGCCACAAAGGTCTGGAGTAGAGTCATTCCTCTAGAGAAAATGTCACGGCTCTAACACATAATGAAAAGTCCTCTTACCCTTCGCTCAAAATTAAAACTAACTTTTAGCTTAAAGAGGCAGTAATCCTCTTTGACTAACCTGACCCCAGAACAAATTAATTTTACATCACAACTTGCCATTTTGCCAGATGCAACAATCACTGAAGCCTGATTAGCAATTGTTTCTTTACACCCAAACTAAACCTAAAGCCTGCAGATTAAAACTCTGCTGGTAGGAACCATTAGCTTAGTGAGTTCATCCACATTTCCCTAGCAAGACAATGAATTCCAAGCTTCCACTTGAAGCATTGAGTCCTTTCAGTTGCAAAGATAACCTCAGAAACATGCCCAAGCAATCCCTTCCCTGGATCTGCAGCATTCTTGCTTTCCTGACAATGCCAGGAAAAGTGAAGTTAATGTAGTTCTTTCAAGTTTCACAGCGGGCCTGCCGGGTTCTGAACAGCAGAAGCAAAACTCATGAGAGCAATTCATGTGTCTCTGCTCTGGCTGCCCCCAAGAGTGCAGCAGCCTGGTGGTTTGGACAGAAGTGACAAGGGAGAGTCCCTGCACCAGAAAGCCAGAAACCCCCAGACTACACAGAGTAATGAAATAAAAGGCAACAAGAAATTATTTGTTCCTTCCAAAAGCAAAATAGGATTTTGATGTGATGAGATAGCACAAGCTACACATTTATGAGAGACTTGTACTAGACAAACAGAAGCCACTTTTCTAGAACACAGTGAATAAGATGTTCACAGAAAAAAAAAAAAGGCTGGAAACACTGGCAACGAAGCTATTAATCTGAAAGTGACAGTTGCGAAAAAGTAAAGCTCATGAGCCAGACAGAAATCCCAGTGCTGTTCATCACAGCCCAGTGGTTTCACCATCTTTTTTGTTTTACTTCTTGCATACCAGGAAAGACAGAAATCCTGTGCTGAGGGAAGGCGGGGTGAGGGGGGGATTGTCTTGAAAAAGGCTTTTTAGTACTTCAACTGCGGCAGAGCACTAATAAAACTGTAAACGCCTTGATCTTATTATCAGTTACCAAGAAAATGGGCAATTATTCATCAGACCCTTACTTGCACAAACTGTTGCATATAAACAAAAATGAAATAACCGTTTCTTTGTCTAAGTGTATCTGATGTGTTCAGTCTGCCTTCTCAATTGTGTGTGCTGTCTCCTACCCCAAATTGTTTTGGATAAAATTAATGGGAGAAAGCAGCATCTGAGGGTGAATTACCAATTATTAATGGAAAACTGAACTAAGTAGTTTTTAAATGGATCTTAATGTTACCCTTTTCCCTCAATACTTATCCCAATTTGATATACAGCTCTTGCTAATCACTCTGCGATCCCAATAACTGTGTCTATAGTGTGGGACGCTTCCCTTCAGCTGTCTTCAGTTTCAATTAAACTTGCTTCATGGCTTTGGCCAGTTTCCAGATGAGCAGACGTCATCTAGTAAAGGTCTTCCATTTATCCGCTTCCTTGTTAGTGCCCTGACATCAACAGCCTGTACAATTTTCTGGATGCAGGTAACAGGACTTACATTTTACTCCTTACACACATTTTTTTTTTCTTTTTTAACTGTATTTAGGGACTAAAAGCTTGAGATTTTGATAAAAGGCACCACACCAAGTAACTGTGCATGGCTGCCCTTGATGGCTGGGGAGACACATGCTGGCTAGCACAGCCTTGGCTTCCGACACGCGCCTGAATGACTGAGGCCACTTCTTGAGGGACAGAAAACCAGGGGTGCAGCTGCCAGTGCAGGGCGCTGGCTGAGGGGGGCCTGATGCTGGCAGCCGTGCCCATGAGAGCAGAGAAACACCCACAGGCTCCCCGCTCTGGACCCTGGCAGAGGCCAGGATGGAGGCTTATCCGGCTCCTCTTCCTTCCTGGAATTCTGGCCCTGTTGCTGCAGTGACAGCAGCCTCCAGCCTGGCCCCCTCCACCCCACTCCAGGCTTCCCCGTATCCTAAAAATATCATGTTTTCTGCAGAAGCCAGTACGATGTTGGATGCATGGGGCAGGAGAGCTCCTGTGCTGCCAGGTCCCCAGTGCCTCACAGGGCTCCAGTGAATGCAGCTCCCCACCTCCAGCCTCTCACCGACTCCAGCCCCACAGCACAAGGGGGTCACCATCACAGGTGCCCACACTGGCCTCTCAGCTCTGCAAAGCTGGACACCCAGCTCTGCTGCAGGGACATGGTACCCACGGCCCCAGGCAGCCCAAAACCCACCGTGGAACTGCAGGTCTTCTGCTTAGCCATCGTTACGGAGCAGGACCCCGGCAGAGCACGCTGGAGGGAGGCCAGGCCTGCCAGAGGCTCCCCGGGCGGGAAGCCCAGTGACACAGTAAAGACAAGAAAGGAAGGTGATGTAAGATTAATAAAAATAGCCTCCTGCCCCAACCAGAGTTTGAATAGTCTGGAGCAGTCAGCTAGGGAAGCCCACGAGGTAGCCAGACAGAACAGGGCAACTTTGGGATGGCTGTGTCCCCACTGAACAGAGCCCCAGGGACACCACCCAAATATGTCAGTGCAATTTTCTGTATTTTGAAGTACCTATTTCCTCAGTTCTAACCTCCTGGCACTTCTTTTCCATGAAACTCTATGTATATAAAAGAAACAATAACTGACTGATACAGCAGAGGCTGCAGAGTGGAATACAGACAAATACACATCTGACCAAACCACACAGAAAGGTGGTATTTAAACCTGTAGATCTGTTAAAAGATTCAGGATGCAACAAGTTTACAAATACATACTCAGGCTTTAAGCTGACAGTGTCTGTATGAAGTTACAGAACAGATGTCTAATGCTGTAGAGAGAAGGGGGACTTTTATACACAGAAAGCACTTCCTCAGCTAAAATTGAAGTATTTTACAGAGATTCTTTATAACAATGCTGACTCCTCCCTGACTTTCCCCCATCCCCCCCAAATAATGGAAGTAGCTCTCTGGAGGTCAGAAGCAGCTTTTCCCCAGCTAAGTTTTTCATTTTCCAGATCAGCCAAGGGGTGTGTTCAGCTTCTCAAAGAAGTGGGATTTCATTAATTTAGTGTAATTTAAATGTGCAAAACATATACTTTTTTTGGACTACATATGGCAGCATCCTCATACTGCTCCAGGCATAAAGGAAATACAGCCTGACTCTGCTGGTCCGTGACCTATGTCGGCAACAATAGATCCAGTGCAAGTTAAAGCCCCTGGGAATACTGTGCACAGTGTGACGTCTATGATCCAGCAAATACAAGGACACACTGCATGCATAGAAGTCAATAGCACAGAATATTGATTTCCCTCCTCTTTTACTAAGCAGAAGCATTTTAAAATGGCAGCTCATCTTCATTTATACTCTTATTCTACAGTAACAGGACAGGGGCCATAACAAGGCTTTAAAATCCAGCACTGGGGGCACCTTCACATGCCGTAATTGTTACACGGGGTTGAGGAAGCATTTCACACGTAAGTCACTCTAAGCAAACTCATTACGGGACAACACACTCACACAGGAAAATCCGGCTTGCTCAAACATGATGGCTACAAGTTTTCACAAGGTGAAGAGGGCTACAGAGTTATGCTTTAGTAACTAGCTTCATTGCTTCTGTTTGCTTAAAAAACCAGGATGGAGAATACCAGAGAGAACAGGACAAGGGAGATGACAGACCACAGATTCAGAAGGGAAGTCAGTTGATCACAAACTCCTTGGCTGATTTTACAAATATTCACAGGCTCAAAGGCTAAAAAGGAAAGAAGAGTACTCCTACTTCCCAGAACAAAATTATTGTCATCATATTTCCTTCAGAAGAAAAGGCTGAAGCTAATTTGTTGCTTGAGTGCAAAAAAGCTGTGATATAAAATTAAACCTGCCTTGCTCTGAGGGAAATTGGCACGAAAAAGAGCGAGAGGCACAAAATCATGCTGTATACCAAGTGCCGCAGGCAAATAGGTGTGAGAGAAATTTTCTGTGCCCTGGACACACTGGCCTGATTGCATAAGCTGTCCTACATAGTTGCAGAAATTATTTTCCCAGGTTTGCATTACAAACTATCTTCCCTTGGCCCAAAGATATAACTTCCTCGAGCAGTCTAGCCAAATGGAGTTTCATCTCTGGAACACTGTGAGGGCCCACAGCCAGCTAGAGAAAGGAGAGAAGTGATGCAGGCAGGCACAAGGGCTGAAGTTGTAATGGCAAGGAGCTAAAAAGCTCGGAGGAGGGAGAGAGTACAGGGTTTGGGGCACAGGGTGAAGCAAAGGCAGGCTTCAGGAGTGCCTCAGCAGCCAGGACTGCTTCTGATTAAGCCCGCAGGATTGTGGAGCTGCACAGGAAGCGCTGGGGAGGGGAGGGGGGCTGGAGGTCTCAGAGCCACCATCCCAAACACACTAGAAATCTTTGTGTTCCAGCAACACCATCTGGAAACAGTTAAAGAGAAACAACTCCCAGTCCTTCCTTCACAAAATAGAAAAAAAAATAATAAATCCACTCTTAAGACCATTAAGTCTGGCCTCTTCATCCCCCTCCTGGAAAACTCTTCTCCCTGCAACAGAGGGGAACAAAAGGGCATCTATAAAAGGGAACGAAAACCCCTTGAGTGCTGCTGCAAGGGCAACTTGCACGTTAGCTCCCTCTGCTTTTGAGGGGCATCCCAAAGTGGCACCCCAAGGGATGGAGAAAGACCAAACCCTCGTGTCTCCTTGGCACACACCGCTTCAAAAACAGCCCTGATCAAAGAGTATCCAGTGCAGTAATTGCACCTTATATGATCAACTTGACAAAAACATGGACAGCGAGTCATCCTGCAGCTAGAATATCCCCAAATGAGCACTGTGCACATTGAGGGCTCACCCTGAACTCTGGCCCTTTGGAATCTCCCATTTCTCTACCATAAATCCTCACATGGACGCAAGAGAACCCAGTCCACCAGAGACAAACATTCCAGACACACATGAAAGATTTAATTCTGTTTTTAAGAGGACAGAAAGACTGTGATGCAAAGCACATCATCATCATCATGCTATTGCTCCCCTACTGCCTCAGAGGTACCAAGGATCAGAAAGGCAACAGAGATTGATCCAGCCATTTCCAACCCCTGACAAGCTCCTTCCGATAAGGACAGGGACAGCCTGTTAGTGCCTCAGCACATGTTCTGAAGACAAAGAGGGTGTCTGTCTCCAAGGCCCCATTCACTACTATTTTAAAAGGGAAAAGTAGAGGTCATGACTGTTGAATTTTACCAGAATAAATCCCCACGTAACAGTTTATTATAGAGGTACTCCCCTTGCAAGGGTTGCTATCTCCACAAGGAAGTAAAGCCTGCAGGGCTTTTACCCTTCCCTCCTTGCTTTTACCTTTATTCTTCTCTCCCACACACATCAGTATTTCTCAGGGTTTTTCTTCTAATTAGACACCAAAGTGCTAAACACTTGCCTGCAAAAATGTCGAAACGTATCAAAACAAAATCGAAGCTAACCTTTCAACATCCCAATTAAGCAATTCCATATAAAACGTAACATGAGTGATTCCTGCTATAAACCAATGCCATTCCACTACAAAACAACACACCTTTGCTTTTCTCTTTACATCCACCCTGTAGCTGACTGCCACCTTCTTATGAGCCACAGACAGTCTGGATGGGATGTGGCCACATGCCAAAGCTCTCTATAACCAGAGTGCAATTCATAAAAATAAATTCTAAAAAATGTCTTGAAATAACAGGTTTTCTAAGCCATTAACCAAGGACTCCTTGGAATCCACTTTTGATATATAAACCTCCTCACTGCTCTCATGAAGCTAACTGTTGCTAAACATGACCGCCCCGAGATGCCTGCATGGTAGCCGTGGTCACACCTCTACTGTAGGGCATATGAAAAGTGAGAAATCCTACCTAACCTACCAGAAATACCCAGCCTAGATAAACAGCACAGGCTGGTAGGCTACAGCTGATGCCCCAACCTAGTCAAATAACTTATGCTGGAGGGACAAAACATCCCCATGCAGGCAACAGTCACCATTAGAACAGGATTAAAACAAGGAGAAAGGGAACACTAATCAAAGGATCTCCCTCCCTCACAGAGGAGGAACACCTCCTCTCTGGAATAGTTTTGAGGAGTTTAAGTAATGCTTTGTTTCAAAATTTTAAGAAAAAAGGAAGAAAGGCCTGACCTTCCCTTAGAAGGCTGCATCCAAAAAGTTGGGAGAGTGCTCTGAAAAGAGAGGAAGATTCAAAACAAAACACCACCCAACTCAGCTATGGGGACAAAACCAGGCATTTACAGTAAGTTACTGTTTCCATTTCAATGCACACAGAAGCAAGGCAAGCCTCTCTGAAGGCGTTTCTAGGAAAGATCGTGTTACTGTGGAGAGCAAAATTAACCAGCGAGGTATCTGCAAGTGGTCTGAATTCTTCAGTTTAGCCCAGATGGGATTGTTAGCCCTGCTTATAAGGGAATAGCTGCCGCTGCTTGTATTCCACCCAGTAGTCTCAGGCATTGGATATTCTTATACATCCTGTATTTAAATACAGCCATCGACAACAAAATTAAGACTGCAATTAAACAGCACAAGCTCATAGGAAGAAATTGGACCTGTGAAAGGTCAAGACAGGTGCCAGAGGTCTTTGCAGTGACTGCAGCACTAAAGCACCAGGCTGCTGCAACCCAGGTACCTGGGAGACTGCAAGATCTGGGTCTGTCAAACAGGCAGGAGACAGACACAGTTCTTCCTTGCAGCATCCTGCGCGCCTGCACTGCCTCCAATGCATTTCTCTCTTTCTACCAGCTCTAGGTTTAGTTAAAGCTCAGGAAGACCTCAGAAACAGCACACAAATTCCTTACAGGGCCACAGTTCCACCCTATTGTCTTTATGGATAGTCTGAAGCCCCTGGAAAAAGACCCATGCCCTGCTACAGGAGGTCTCAAAACCCCCAGACTGCATATTCCTGCCAGCACCACACAAAAGCATCAAAGCCCTCTCCCTTCCCCGCCTGCAAGACAATGTAATAAACAAGGCGGGGGAACTAACCCAAACTAGTTCCTTGCAGATTTGTACCCTCTTTCTGCCTCCCCCGGCTGCTTCCCATTCCAGCCTCCTGCAGTTATAACCACAGCCCCCCTGACTATGTCCCCTGCTATGGTTCCTCCAGGCAAAAGGGAGCAAACACCATGGCATGGCCAGACAGATCGTCCAGCTGCTCCATATGGAGTGCATAATCCACGAGTCCTGATTGCCTTGCCTTTTGTGGGGCACTTGTCTGCATCTCTCCCATCCCATCATCATTTTTCCACAAAGCTTTTAGGAAGGTGATAGCATTACAATTCCTCCAACTTTTAAATGTGATTGAAATTACCACTTGATTTGTAAGTGTGCATGTGTGGGCAAGGATTGTCACAGCACATTCACCTAAAGCTTGTTTCCTTCATAATTTAGTCTAAAAACCTCTCCTGTGTGCAATCCCTGGAGACTCCTTTGCATTAAGAAGTAACATTTCCCTCCCTGAGCCTGCGGATGAAATGCAGAACAGAAGAAATCTAAAAACACTGGGCTCCTGAAATTACAGCATCCTGTATCTTCCTATGTGACACATTCAGATGAAGGAAACAAAAAAGGGAGCCACCCTCCCACTGAACACACAAACATCTTAAATTAGGTACAGAGAAACTGGCAGTATAGCAAACTCCTGAGCTGGAGCAGACTGAAGGCACCCTGGCAAACAGCAGACAAGAGCCAGTCAAAGCTTAAAACCACGCCAAAGCACCACTTGCCTTTTTTGTTTTATTTCTCACGGTTCCTTTGTAAATATAGCCAACATTCTTAGTCAAAGCTCTAGACAGTTGCAGCCCTATAAATTCAGTTCTACTTGCTCCTTCCTTCTGCCCATTTGGTAACAACTGTTCAGCCCAAGTATAAAGGGATTAAAACTCAACTCCCTTGAGCTACACATTGATACAAACCTTTTAAGAGCATGGTTTTTACAGCCAGATTAAGCCAACCTCAGAAATCACTGTGCCAACAAAGGGAATTGCTCTGGTTTTTTTCCCCTCCTGTTCCCAAGTGTGCATCCCTACCTCACCTCTTGCATGCGCAGTAGGGATCACAGAAGAACATGGCAAGTCAGATCAGCTTGTTGATCCTCCTGGAAACTAATCCCTCAAAAAGGAGAAGGATTAGCTTCATGAACAAAAGTGGTCGCTACAGGCCACGTAATCCCTAACACCTGTACATGGAAGGGTGTCTGACCACATAGTTGGAGTCAAGGAGAAGGCAGGGCTGCTCTTTCAATGAAAGCATGGGTTTCCATCTGCGTAAACCAACTTGAGCAATGCGAGCTTTGCTGACAAGACTCCTCCTTAGAAACTACCAACCCTTGACCTCCATGCATTTCAGAGCCTTTTACACAGGCATCTTTAACAGTGCTTTAAGATTCAGAGTTTATACTCCCATGAAGAATTCATCATAAGAAACATTAGGTAATCATCTGAGGCAGCAAAGAAACTCATGGTTCTCATCACATTTAATGGCTTCCCTTCCCCATGCCAAAACATCTCCAGTGCTGTATGGCCTAACCAGATACAAGTGATGTTTGCTCATACTTTGCCCCTTTCTCCATTCTCAGAAGCAGGGAGCAACTCAAGTCTGCTACTGCTCTACCAAAGACTGGAGCTGCTTAAGAGAGTTTTCATGAGCAAAGTGATGCTCTAAAGATAGTAGCCCCAAGTATCCAAAACCAAGTTGTCATGATTGGTCCATTAATTATGTACAGAGCTGTGAGAATTCAGGAGGGAAAGAGCATTTTTATCAATTAAATCTACCCTTGGTGGGTATTTTTCAGATCAGTAATTGGAGAGGACCTATAAAACCAGATGCTAATACTTTCTTCTCCAATGAATTTGCAAAAGCACACACAGACCCCTTCTGTTTCCAGTGCTTCGTATTTGTGACCTCTGTGACTTTCAGACAAGAAGCACTGCTCTTTGCTACAGGCCCATCTACCACTGTCACAAAGAGACACCAAGGATTTGACAAGACCAACTGCAGAACACTGATTCTGGGGAGAATGTCAAGGGTAGGATGAGGCACGTAGAAGACTTCACTATTAAACATGCTAAAAGCACACATCCTCTGTCATCTGAGGTATCCATATTTTAGAAATGTTCCTGCTTCTCAGCCTGATGCTACAGCCTTCAACAACAAGATTTGCACACATCCAAGAGCTGAGAGACTATCTTAGCTTGGAATATAACCGGGTTTCAGTGATTAATGGTTTCATTACACCTCAGCTGGACTACAGCTGGTGACGGTGACAGCACAAGACTTCAGCTTTAGGAAACCACAAATCACACAGAAACCAGAGGTGACGATTTCATGCCTTGAACCACTACTGTTCTCCATACAAATGGCTAAGCATGTCTCAGGGTGAACATTTACAGAGGTCATACTAAAAAACACATTGAAACCAAGGAGGACCACAGATGTCATCACTTCCCAGGAGCAGCAGGCACATACTTACTTCAAATCCCCTCTGTCTCACAAAAAAAAAAAAAAAAGGCAAACTTTTTCTTTCACATTAAAAAAAATGTACAAAAGTCTTCAAAAACTAACCTTGAAGGAATATATATGGTTTTCCCTAAAGAGGATAGCAAAGAACAAATAATCTCATTATACTAGTTGCATTGCTTAACACAACCTAAATGATGACCACAAAAGATGTTTTGTTATAGAAAACATACATTTTACACATATATTTACACATATATTATATATATTTATATATGAACCTGACCAAAACTAAAATGTAACATATCTCTACACTTTCTAGGCAACTACCAACACCAATGGGGATTTTGCAGCACTAAAACTGTCACATAAAGGCATAAAGGCCTAGGGAAGTTGCTGAATTCGCAGTGCATCTTCCTAAAACCAAGTCCCGAGGCACCAGCACTACCACCTGTAGTGTAAAAATGTTTGTGTCAAAATGAAGCTTGTAATCCACCTGGGTGAAAAACCGCACCTCCCAAATCCCATCCCATATGAAGACAGCATTGCATCAGTCAGAGTCTATTGAAAGATAGCACTGGTGCCTGGAGGATTACTTGCAGCTTTGAAGCAGCAGCAGGAAAAGAAAAAAAGAAAAAAATTAAAGGATGCTGGAATTTCACACAGATGTGGCTGCTGCATGGGAAAGCTGTTATCAGCCGCACAGAAAGGCACTGTACAGATTTGGGACAGAAGGGCTGAACACATGCAAATCACAGATTGAATGAGATTGCTTTTGTCCCCCACTGCTCTTCAATCAGATCAGGAAGATGAGAAAAAAAGACTGAAATCTGCTCCCTTCTGAAAACAGTCAAAAATCTCCTGGGGGAATAAAAAAGAGGGAAGGAATAAAAAAATTTTCTGTTTCTCCTGCCATTACTCTGGGTATGAATGGGTACAAATGAGAAACTTCCAAACTTAAAATCTCTACTAGCCAAAGAGAATATAAAAGAAC
This sequence comes from Manacus vitellinus, assembly GCF_001715985.3. Classification (NCBI taxonomy): domain Eukaryota; kingdom Metazoa; phylum Chordata; class Aves; order Passeriformes; family Pipridae; genus Manacus; species Manacus vitellinus. The sequence goes on from NW_021940682.1 coordinate 15,197,250, forward strand.
AGAGCCCCACACTCTGGTGATGGCAATTGCAGCTCTCCTGCATCCTAAATGCCACATATTACAATCAGGTTTAGCTTCTCAACTGACTACATGGAGGCCTTACCATTCATGAGTCCCAGTCTGCCAGGTTTTGTATTTACTTCTGGAGGGGTTGAATGCTTTTGCCCACAGCAAAAGCACATTTACAAGTTCTGTGTGCTAATTGGGAAGTGCAGTCCCAGACTTTCTCCTGGTTGCTGCATGAAGGCTTCACACCTTTGCAACTTGTTGTCTCCCACTCATCCAACTTTAAAAGCAAAAGGCAGAAGCTTGTTTCAAACATGTCCCTCTCCTCTACTGTCAGGGAATACTACATTCCTCTTGCCATTCCTGCCCGTAAAAAGGTAAAAAAAAAAAAATTACTTTACCCTCTGTTCTCTTCCTTCTAGCCTTTTTGATTTAATAGCCAGTGGATGCTCACGGACACATGCAATGATTTAGGCTTTCCTGGGGTTTGTCCTGCTCCTCTCTCTCCATTCAATTACTCTGCTGTTTGCTGTAGAGCAGCCACAGCAAGCAATATTGCAGCCATTGCTTCACAGGTAACAGCACACTCCACTGCTCCAGGTGTAAGAGTCAAAGTGGGAAAAAGGATAGCACATTCTTCCCCCCGCGAGGTTGCCCATCACAACCACACACTGCAAACTGCAGCCAGTGACTCTGAGAGACTTTGTCTTTGGCTGAGGGGAGAACATCCATCCAGCCCAAAAAGCTTTGCATTTGCACAGGCATGAAAGGACTGAGTTTCTCTCTGGGAGGGAGCTCTGTTTTGTCCAGCATCTGTCAGACCCTGGGGACCCCTCAGCACTCTATCAAACACTAAAATCCAAGAGGGCTGTAACTGCACAGGATTTAAAAAAAAAAAAAAAAACCACAAAAAAAACCCAACAACAACAAAACAAACAAACAAACAAACAAACAAGCAGGGGAAAAAAAAAGCCAGCCCTTTCCACTGTGTACTCCATCATTTACATATCACCTCTACTACAGAAATTGGTTTCTGAGGGAAACTATTGGTCACAATTCTGATTATTACACCTAGTTTGTTCATGAGATATACTAGCTTTCAAATATCAACATAACTACTAAAGAAAAATTCAATCCAATGTCAAGGTTGATTTATTCATCAAAATCCAGAAGGAGATTCTGCACAAAGAGGGTGAGACAAAGAACGAGCCAATTTACATGATCCAATTAGAGGTGAAAAAACACTCCTCTGTGCAGCCAGGAGGAGGACCTGAAACTCCATCCGACTCTGTCAACCGGGACCAGAGAGCACTCTGGTCAAAGGAAGCTTCCCCAGGGACCAGCCACCTGCTGTAATTGCTTGAAAAAGAAAATACAGAGGAACAAAGCAGAGGATCAACACAATGAAGATGGTACCAAACATACACCCAGAAGTTTTTGTAAAGAGAAGTGATAATCTGCTTCCAAAAGTATAAAATGTCTTCAGTAGCTTTTATGAATTGTGATAATGTGAACAGTACAGATCTTTTAAACGTTTAAGAAAAAAATTATTCAGATTACTAAGAGTAACATCATGGGCAAAAGGGAAATGGTTTCCACTAGAACAATAAAAGCAGCATTTCCTCTCAGAACTTGTGAAACGTGATTTTTCTTTTTTAGCACAACCATCCCCGAAAACTTGGTATACAGAAGAGAGGAGAACCCCAAATGGCATGTAAAAAATAAAGATTTGGTTTGCAGAGAAATCCATGCCACCCAGACAAAATACATATAGGACACAATTCCAGATATCACGTATAAAGAGACAGTAGGAAAAGATTAGGATCTGGTAGCCCAGGCAGACTTCAGCACGGCTGCAAGGCAGAGACACACGCAAACCTGCCAACAACCCTCTGAGCAGCAAAAGGGCCGGCGCCCACCCACGCTGCAGATGGAAAGACCTTAGGGCTACCTAAGTCTCACCAACTTGCAGCTACAGAACTCCAGGGCGAGCCTGGCGCAGGCGGCCGCCCCCTGTCCCCCCCAGCCCGAACACACAGGGCGCGGGGTGGCCCCGGGCAGGCGCAGCAGTGAATTCACCAGCGGGTGCTGGCAGGGTGCCTCGACACCGGGAATTCAATAGGAACAGCAGGCCGAGGAGGAGTGAATAATTCAGACGCTCCACTCGCTTACACCATGCCGAGGAAAGGCGAAGCCTGCTCACGCTGCCTTCAGCCACCCCGCGCCCTCACGTTCGGGCTCGGGACGAGGAGCCGGTGCGGGAGCGGCACATGGGTGGGCAAGGCCCGCGGTGCCGGGAAAGCCGCCGGCTTGGTGAACCGTGCCACGCTGGCAGCAGCCAGCGAGCCCGGCCTGCCCTTGCCACCAGCGGGAGTGGAGCGCCGACGCGCTACACAGCACAGCTTGTTCCCCTCACACACACAGCTCCCTGTGTCCCGCCTGGAAGGAAAAGCCACCGGGAGCGTCATGTGCTCTCCATCAGCCGGGCTCCCAAAGCTTAAAGCAGAGGAGGATGGAGGCTATTCTCTCGCAGCCACTGCTCTGCCCCTGGAAATGCTAGCATTATATTAGTCTAGCAAAAATGGGAAAAGCTGAGGGGAGGGAAAAGGGGGATAAAGCAAGACAATATATAAGTGTTGGGGATATGAAAAATGTTAACCTTCAAAGTGACAGGGTTACTGATTCAACACTGCATCATGCAGGAGAGGAAAAAGCTTTTGGAAAAAATCCTCTGTGCCAGTCAGCAATGTCTAATGATGAGCAGGAGCACACAGAAACACTGGGGAGAGTCTCCACCTCCTCTTTGCAGACTGAGAACAGACAACGATTACAACTAAACACATTCCAGAAACACAATTTCTCCTCGCCACCACTAGGAACAGGAAAACCTCAAGAAGGGCAAAAAGTATCACTGGATTTCTTTCCTCCCCTTCCACAGAGACATCTAATGCTGAAACTGTTCTGCCAGATCGACTTTTGAGGCCAGAAGAGACCTGGCAGATCAGCCCAAAGTTCTAGGTAGTCTCAGTTTTAAAGCATGCCTCTCCAACCACATGCTGCAACACGGCAAAAATGCCTCCAGCACATAATGAGCGTGCTCCCTCCTCCTCCAGCCCAGCAGCCAGCTTTGCCTTGAGACAAGGTACCTCACAGTTATCCCACTGGCCAGAACAAAAGCATTCCAAATTGGCCGGGGCATGAACAAACAGCAGTTACAGCAGCCGAGGGCAAGACAGGGAGCCTCACCGTGTACCAAGCAGCTGATAACAGCACTAAATCAGTCTTCGCCACGAGGAGCTCTCCCCATCCTTTCTGCTCTCAAGAACTTTCCAACCAACTGATTCAGGACCAAACACTTCACACAGTGGCCAGCAGTGCCAGCTGTACTTCCCAAGCATCGCGCTACAACTCAGGGACACGCTCAAGCAGTACAGGGCTAAGCAGATGGAGGTAGATTGGGTCCACTGTGTTCAGCAGGAGCCTCGAGGGGGAAAAAAAAAAAATCTCATTTGATACCTATTCCTTTTCCTGCACAGCAGACGGACAGGGCAAGGCATCTTAAACACAGATGTCTGTCCCATTACAGATCTCTCTGGGGCCTGCTAGGACTTATCCTGTAGTTCGGCAAAGAAAGAATCCCAAGCAGAACACAAAGCCCTACGTAAATCCTCGCAAGCCTGGGCTCCAGAAGCAGCTTCTTTATCTTCCCTGCATTTTTTATTATATTTTTAAATTTTTTTGGCACTCTGCTGACTGCCACAAAGGTAATGTTTGGAATGTACAAATCTGTGCCAAAAACTGTGCAGAGAGAAAACCTTACAACTGTATTTTAGCTGAATACAACCTTAGTTCACAGTGTATTTAGGTCAAGCCTTTTGACCTTCAGATCTTACTGTACAAACACCTGCAAACCAGTAGCTCTTCCTTTGTAAAACAGAGGTGGGATGAGAGAAGGGAGAAGAGTATGAAGTCCCTCTCAGTCTAAATTCCTCATTCCTTTTCACAAACAGGAATTACCGCATCATTAGATTTAGTGGCAGTACTTAAAATCAAATCAGATTCGGCAAGAGGAGAATAAAGCTATCAACTCCTGACATTTGCAACTTCAAGTATATTAGACCAGCTCCTCTATTTATATTTAGTACACCAGTAAAGAAAGCAGCAGTCTCTAATTAAACAGACACAGCATAATCTTGACTGAGGGAATCAAATGCACCAGAAACCTTCCCCTTCCTGGTGCCACAGCTCCCTGGGAAGCCAGGCTCCCACACGCAGCGGAAACCATCCCAGTGAGTGAGTCAGCGCAGCTATCCCAACGGGCATGATCCAGAGGGCCGTTGGAAACAGCTGCTGGGAGATCAATCGAAAGAGATAAATAAATTCAGACAAGGTCCCAATTTTGCCTGCTCCAAGAGGATTGTTTTATTCTTCTCACTTTGTCTGGGCCACAAGCCTCCCTCATGCCTCCAGGGACTTGTCTCCCCATTGAAGGGGGCAACAGACATCATTTTAGCTTCACTGACACCATCAGGGACTCTAGAAGCCAAAAGAAACTTATGTGATGTACCTCTTGCTGTCCGAAGAGAATCTCCTGGAAGAGCTCCTATGCAGCAAAGTCTCAGGTCATTTCCTAGCACAAGAGAAAGCAGCACAAATTGGAGGGGACAGAGGGTTGCAATTTGGGAGTGCAGGGCTCTGTCAGACACTGTCAATCAGTTTTGGATATCACTAAGATTTACAGAAGCTGCAGACTTATAGCTCTCACTTACTTTCCCGACTCAAATCTTTCAAGGAATTTACTGATTTCCCTTAAGCTCCTCACTATAAAATGGTCCCCATTTTTCTCATGTTTGCACTGGGCACAAACAGTGCTGGCACTGCTTGGGCACATGTTGCCCAAATTCAGAGAATAAAGATGAAGGATGCAAATTCCCTTTAGCTGTAAATTTACTATGAGAAGCAGTTTTCTTAACTGATCCTTCTCACTCCAAGAAAATTGGAGCTTTTTTATATCATGACCTTTGACCTACAGGAAACAGCAAAGTAAGAGCCGAAAAGGAATATTCACAGAGAGAAAACAGCAGGAAAGGGACCAGATGAGTATCTTCAACATGCATAAAGTTTTCCAGATCCGTGTTTCAGTTTCTGGGCCAGCTGAGAGTCACTGAGCAGCAATGCACTGCACCCAGCTGCAAACATGCATCTCAACCTCGAGATTCCCCTTCACAATCAAAGGAAGGGTGGGAATCTCTCCGTGAGACTGCCCAGGAGGTGGAAACACGGCATATTTGGCCAAACCTCATTACAGGGCATCTCCGGTCTTTCCTCTGCTGCTCGCTCACTGTGACAGCCAACTTATCCGTCACACAATTCATCAGCATGCAGTCGCCTGTCCCCCCCTGCCCACACTCTCCCCGTACGCTCCCCAGCATGCAGCAGTAATTGCCTTTCCTATTAGCCCACAGTGACAACAGCTGCCATGGCAACTAGCAATGATTTTAATAAGTTGGGTCTGTTTTCAAGGGCAGCACACGCGTGCCGGCACATGAGCACGTTGCGGACGCGCGCCAAGGGAAAGGAGGACCTGCCGTCAAATACAAAGACGGAGGTGGAAACACAGTTGGATCAGAGAAACCGTGGATGAGCAAATGTTTATCGCCCTCCTCTGTGGGAGGAGCGGACAATCACTCACTCCTAAAGCAGTATGGATGTGAGAGAGGTTGACAGTGGCATGGTGGTACTAAACACGCAAAGGGCTCTCCTTGCCGGAGCTACAGATGCTGCCCAGGTGACAGAAGTGATGTGCAGCTGTACTCTGGATACATCGTGCCACATCAACACACACACTGCTACTGCTGGCACTGTTGAGATGGGCACTGCCAGCACTGGACAGCACCTTCCCTCTCAAAAGGACAGCAGAGGCAACACATCCACCATAGTGGAGTCAGCTGGATTTAGTGATAAATTCTTCTCTTTGGCATTACTCATTTTCTGTGAGATCACAAAAAAGAAATTCTGAGCCAAATGGAAAGCAGAGGGAAAGGATCACTTCTTTCAGAATCTACTGACCCCCAGACCATCTTAGACTTGAAGAAAGGTTTCACACCATGCACCCCAACACAGGGAGTCACTACACAGGGGCTGTACCTACTGTAACTACCCCTCAGACACAAGCATTCGGTGGCCCAGAGCAAAGGGGTGTTATCAGTCAGACCAGGCTACACCAGGTGGTCTAATGCTGTTTAACCCAGAAGTACTAATACAACATTTGCAAGTCATAAATTTAATACTACTGGGTTTTTTTCAGAAGCCGTTTGAAGGTTTAGCTTAATCAGCTGTCCGTCATCCACTCATCAGCTGCTACAAAGGGACACTTCCTGCTATGCAAACTGCACCAGTATCTGTAAACACATAAAAAAGTTGGAGCAAACAGACAAGAAAAGCAAGCATGGCATGGTGAAGCCTAGAATTCCAAACCAGCTGCAAGGCTAAGCACATAGTATCATAACAGTCTCACAAGCTATGCAGACTCACAGGAGAGGGCATTAAAAAAAAGATAAATCTGTACAGTTATACCATGTATTTTGCACAAGCCTAAAGAAAATATTAAACATGTAACAACAGGATGCAGATCCATATATGTAATAAATTTTAACTGAATTCTGGAGCTAGGGAAAGATGCTGTAAAATGCTGCAAACTCCCTCCTGCTAACACAGCAAACTGATGAAGCACAAGACAGGAGTAGTGCACAGCTCACCAAGCCCCAAGGACCCTCCTTTAGATGGAGGGGGCAGCATTAAAGCAAGGAGATCACCTAGTCCAAACTAGGGGAAAAAGATGGCCCACTGAACCCAGTGCTCCAAGATTTCTGCTCCTTCACAGGTGACCCGGTGGAGTTGTTTCATTCTTCTGTGCATTACCTCACACCACTTTTCTTCCTAGCATGAATACCATGCAATTAGGATTTAAGAAGGGCTCAAATCCAGGATAACGAAGGCTAGGCTAAAAAATACAGGGATATTTAACCGCTAAAAACAAAGGATTAAATCAATGAACAGGAACCAAGAGATCTGTTTTGATTCCTGTAATGCTATCTGCCTTGAACAAACTCTGTGGATACATTAGTCTCTGGCTAGCCCATACATGAGAAAAAAAAAAAAACAACTTCATGCTACCTAGTGACTGACCCACGCTGGAAGCTGTGGGGAAAAACAAGACTTCTGGGAACCTACACTATTCCCTTAGTCTGACACCTGAGCTGTGCCTGTGAATCCCTCCCCCAAGCAGCAACACTACTTCATTTTGCTGTACATCCTCCCTTTCCAAGCAGCACATGAAAATGATGCTCCATCCTTGCCAGATTCATTGCTGCCCAGGGGGTTAAATACAGCAGCAATGAATTGACTGGTCTTGTTAATTTAATTCAGCTACATGGGAAATCTGTAAACAGAAGCAGAAGCCATGACAATACTATCAGAGGGCTCTGAACACAGCCTTGAATAATTTGCTTTTGGTTATCACTGCTAAACCACTCAAGGAAGAAAAAAATTTTCCTACTGGACATTTTACATTTTTATACCTCTTCCAGGCAAGAAGAAAGTTTCCTACAGGCAACATCACTTTTTCTACCCTGTCAATAAGCTTCACACGTAACATACTGAACTAGCATTGATTAGACCCGCTTCCAGCAACTCCAACCCAGGGCTAATTTAACAGAGGTAAAAGCCCCCCTTGAGTAACCAGGGAAGGCAGGACCACCTGCCCTGGCTCCATGAGGATGGAACAGCCTTTAGAAGATGAGCGATACCACATCCCATCCTCCCTTCCCACTGCAATCTTATTTGCTCCTGTTCAAACACAGCCTGTACAAAATTAATGGTTATTTTTTCTAGCAACTTCATGAAGATAGTTGTCTCCATGAGGAGCACTCAGCAATAGCCATCTATAAATAAGCACGTCATTCTGAGAGTGAAGTTAATCATCCAACAGCCTCCACACCCCAGGAAAATCCATACAAGACAGAAAAATATTACCTAGGAAGTAAAGTTGGGAAGTGACCTATTAAGAAGTTCTCGACTATTTAATGTGACTGTATTCATCATCAAAAATCCTGCCCAGGAAGTCAGAGGCAGGGGAAGCCTTACAATGGTGGGAATTAACCCATGGAAGAGGAAAAATGCCACATGTTTACTCCTGCCCAAAGGGCCCAGAGATTTCAGGACTGTCTTTAAAATCCTATTCTAAAAACAAAAGTAAAAATCACAAGTTGCAGAACCAACCAGATAGATCTACAGACCTCACTATCTTAATTGCAAATTCCCAACAATTCAGGCATCAAGAAACTGGTGAGCCAGGAGAATGGACATAAAATTTGTATTTCAGACTAACCTTGAGGATCAGGTCAACTACACGAGGCAAACAGAGTCCTTGATACTACTGTGCCAGCAGGGCTGGTCAGTCTATCCAGTGTACTGCATTTTCTGCAGAACACAAGCATCATCTCCTTATCAAGCACGAAATCGAAGAGAAGCTACCTCACAGAACACCTTACAATAGATATCTGAGCCCAAGCATAGAGATTTTATGCTTATTTAAAGACAGACTTCACAAAGCAGCTTGCTAACACCTTGTCAGCAACAGTGACTAGCTGAAACCAGGCATCTTGGAAAATTTCAGTGCACATGGGAGTCAAACACACCCACCTCCTGCTACACCTCCCAAGGAGTAAGGAACAGGCACTACTTCAGGAAGACTGTCACCACATTCACGTTGTAGCCAGAGAGTTCCTCATTCTGAGGGAACAGGACCATTCTACCGAATTTGCCTGCAAATTCCACACTAACAACTACTAAAACCCAACAGAAACAAGAACACTTACCAGAGGATGAAGCAGACCTAGTGAATCACTACCCATTCCCCAGCTACATGTTAAAACATGCAGACTGGCTAATCTTTTCCCTGTACATAGAGATGCCTCAGAGGTTTTGATGCCAGCATGAGAAGGAAGGAGAACCAGACCACCAAAGGTGAAAAATAGAGGCTGGTTCAGAAAGGATGTAACAAATACAGTAAGGATGAACAAATGCTGTATCAAATGCCACACTGCAAAGCAACCCAGTATCCCTATCAAAACTTCAGTGGAGCTGTCAAACCCTGCCTCACAAAGCTACCAAGCCTATGAGCTACTTCCACCATAAATGTCTGCAGTAATCATGAGTTCCAAAAATGAAACAAACACCATGCTCAAAAAAAAATCCAATGCAAAAACTATCTTCCTGTTTTCACTAGAAAGGTCATGCCTATTTAAGGAAACCTTCCCAAGCAACATGGACATGCTCCATCTACATCCATCAACTAAGAGTCCAGACTTAAGTGAAATCATTCATCAAAAAATTCCTGGTCTTTAAAGGAATCATGGTCGAAGCTGCAAATCCAACCCATGCTCCTCCTGGTATGCCAAGCAGTTACAAATACCTGATCACTCAAGATGAAAACATCAACCTATAGCAGAGGAGGAATTCTTACTCAACCCTTTAAGCAATTAATAACAGAAGGAAAACAAACACACACAAAGTCTCATTGCACTTTCATCTATTCTAGTCAACACCTTTCCCAAGGGAAGCATCCCCAGGAGAACCTATGCACTGATCTGGCTGAAACAGATACACTCAGTTCTCAGCCCTACAGACACACAGATTTCAAGACAGAATATGAAGCACCAAGAATTCTTAATGGTGGTAATTTGTGATTAATCAACAGAGAAAAGTTATTTTTCTGAATCTGCAGTATTTGACCACATGATGTTCCCGTTAAAAGCCAGAAGAGATCAGGCAAGATGATGAAACGCAGTCAGCCTCTTCTGGAAGGATGTAATCAGTGGACAGAAGCACACACAAAAAACAGACCTAATTACAAGCATAATTTCAATTTCCTGGCAAAGTCACACACAGACATATATATATATAGACACGCTTATCAGCTGGTCAGACAATATAGACTCAAATACCAGTCTCAGCCTCATTCACCACATCCAAGTCCATCACAACAGTCCTGACAGGTCAGAAGTGAGCACTGAAAGAAGGGATGGACAGATGGTGTCATGGGTTTGGCTGGGATAGAGTTAATTTTCTTCACAGTAGCTGGTATGGGGTTGTGTTTTGGATATGTGCTGGAAACAGTGTTGATAATTCGGGGATGTTTTAGTTACTGCTGAGCAGTGCTTACACAGAGTCAAGGCCTTTTCTGCTTCACCCCAATCCACCAGCAAGGAGGCTGGGGGTGCACAGTAAATTGGGAGGGGGCAGAGCTAGGACAGCTGACCCCAAATGACACACGGGATATTCCATACCACATGGTGTCATGGTCAGCATATAAAGCTGGGGGAAGAAGGAGGAAGAGAGGACATTTGGAGGGATGAAGTTTGTCTTCCCAAGTCACCATTACATATAATGAAGTTCTGCTGTCCTGGGATGCCTAACACCTGTAGGACATGGTGAAATCATTCCTTGTTTTGCTTTTCTTGCATGTTTGGCTTTTGCTTTACCTGTTAAACTGTCTTTATCTCAACCCACAAGTTTTTTCACTTTTAGTCTTCTGGTTCTCTCCCTCTTCCCAGTGAGTAGGAGTGAATGAGTGGCTACATGAGGCTCAGCTGCAGTTGGGATTAAACCATGACAGATGGAAACACTACAAAGGGTTAGTTCCACTGTAACTCTTTATTTGATTATCAAAATCCACAATTAGTCCATTTCATTTTACATTCCCCTTCTCTGAACCATTCTCTGGTCCATGGTTGACATCTAACCATCACAGAGACAGCACTGTTCACAAAAGCCACTACCCCCTCCTGCTGAATCCATTCCACCATGGCATTGCAGAGGATGGTATTGCCTCCTGTCCGTGATTGTGACCTCTCAGCCCACTTGGCACGTAGACCACCACTCTTAGGGAAATCTAACCAGCCCAGGAAGTCAGAATCTTCCAAGTGCTTAGGTACACAGGTCATACAGGAAAAAAAGCTGTTAAATGCAGCTGGTGACATCAGCGGATGTCAGGTCTCCACTGGATTCATGTGAGCATTGGAGAGGACTCCAGCCTCATCTCCTCCTGTCACTTCAAGGCAACAAGAATTCCCAGAACACATGCAGAGGCACAAACAATGTATTGCCAGATTGCTCCTTATCTCCTCTTTTCAAAAAGCAATGGGATTGATTTGCAGCCCTAATGTGTCACAAAGTGTCCTCAGCAAAACATGCCTCTCTATCCTCCTGGATAGTCCAAGTGACCACACTGAGACCTGGGTACCCAAGAAGGGAGAGAGTTGCAGGTCCCACATGGCAGCCAGCGTAGGAGCAGGTCAGGAGCCAGTTCCTGCCTTTCCTGTCCACACAGCAGCTCTCTGATTGCTAACAGACAGAAACATGCTTTTAACTCAAAAGGCAAGGTAGCTACATTCTCTCCTAGAATAGCAACTGCAAAAGTCAAGGCCTGTGGATTAAAAAATAGCAGCTACAGCTACCCATGCAACTTGCACTGTTTCCTCATGTGCAGGGATGTTACAACAAATCAGGATTATATGCTATTTTTTCCTGATTCCCACTGCATTCAAGCCTAGGAAGTGCTGTGTTCTGATCAGGAGAAACAGCTGCAGAAACCAAAAGGTACATGGTTTTGTAGTTTAAGACAAACAATATTCATTCTACTTGAAAAGTTAGATTTCAAACCTCATTTTCCAAGTGAAGTTTAACTACAATGATGACCAAGTTACTTAATTCAAGCTTTTCTGCTGTTTCTTAAGATGAAGACAACATCACTTAATATCTGCCCAACGTGACACACTTAAGGATCATCCTGTGGAAGCAGTGGCATTCACATACAGAGTGGATGTTGTGGAGAGTCATAGATCAAGGATTTAAATATCAGGAAAACCCTATCAACTACAATAAAAAAATACAAATCAAAAATAAACCAGGTTATAAGTGTCAATCAGATTTTTGCAAAACTGGTCTTTTTACCACTACGACAATTCCCCATTTCTACAATAAGACAGAATATACCTTTTCTACATCTCAGTATAGAAAGTAATAAGATTATCAGTATCTCTGAAGCACGGTGGTGAGTACCATAGAAGAGACCATTAAAAATTAATAGTTGTGTTTTCAGTGCAAAGTTTAGATTATCTGCAGTAAATTCAGTTTGGGGTCATACGTGAGATGAAAAAGAAGAAATGAAATACTGGATAGTTCTCGGTCCAAAACCTGACCTCACACCCATTTTAACTGGTTACAAAATTCCCATTAGATTTAATAGCGCTCAGTGAGCACTATCCATTTGCTACACTTGCGGAGATGAAGTCATTTCTAAAAACATAAAAGGTACAGCCACATAATTATGACCTCACACGATGCCTTCTTGCCACATTCTCCTGCTGGGCACTTGCTGGGCATGAACTCCGACCCCTACCATGCGGGTGCTCCATGTATCAAGTCTCCCCAGTGGCAGCCTGCTGCAGCACAGGTTCTCACTCTGGCATGTTCTCTGTCTCCTTTGCATTGAGGACACAGCACCCAGCACCTTCAGACCACAGAGGGTCAAACCCCAACCCCCACAGCACCACCGTAGCGTAACACACCTCTTCCGAAAACTGGAGCATTGAGAGCATTCTGCATTTTCACATGCTTCAACTTCTGCTCCTGGACAAAACAAACAGCAGGATGGGCAGGAACTTCAGAAGCCAACTGGATTCTCCTGCAGGTTGCCCAAGAGACATTCAGATCCACTACTGCAAAACAGCAGCAGTGTTGCAAACGCTTTATTGCCACAGTTTTCTCCACAATCTGAATCATTCCTAAGGCCAACATAACACAAACTCCTGCTTCCCACTCTTGTACATGCCACCAGTCCCAGGACATCTGCCCATATCACAATGCCAGCTCCCATTTCCTTCAGTATGCCCCATGGTTCCATCTGCTGCAGCAACACCACAGCCTAGATTTCCTTCCATGAATGAACCTTTTGGATCTCCTCAGGCTGTATGGTTGGTCCCACTAATGGAAGTAAAAGCAGCATCACTCAGAGAGAGCAGTCTTTAATCCCAGGAACAACCCCACATCACTCCAAAGCTGAGCTTCAAGAACAGGCAAGGCAAAGTACCTACAAAATACACTCCCTCCTGGTCCAGCTTCACTTCAATGCCATACAGGGCTTTTAACATGAAACAAGGATAGGAAAGAGGCCTCTGACGGACCTGCTTTCCAGGACAGAAGAGTACAAAGGGTAATGGAGAAGCCATTCCTTGCACTTCCCCTCACTTCTTCCCACAAAAAGGAAGCAAAGCCACAGAACAGAATAAAACCAAAAAGACAGGCAGAGATGGCTCAGAAGCACGATCCCACAGAAACTCCTTGGAGAGTCACGCTTGGCTCCTCCGTCTGCAGATCTGGGAACGCAGAAGGAAGGCACCCAGCCCCTCAGCAGTTCAGAGTCCAGCCTTCCCCCTGCCTCGCTGCCTGAGGTCAGTGAGCAGGCTGGAAGAAAGGCGACCTTCCTGCCCCTATCCGGATAAGGGAATGGCAACCACAAGCAGCAAATTATAGCACTAGGATCCCAGCTACAGCCTCCCGTCAGCCCACACAGCACTAAATCAAGGCTTTTTAGTGATGCTTTGGTGGGATTTTCTTCCTGGGCATCACCCCCAATGGTGATAACCACCCCCAAGTGTCTGCAAGGATCTCCTACAGAAACAGCAGTGGGAAAGCTGTGCAGAAAGCCTCCGTTAAAAGAGCACAATTCTGTTGTTCCTTGAAGAAACCTGAGCTGGATCCAGATCCCAAGACCTCAAAGGCCTCTGGGGAGCATAGTTTGATATTTGCAGCACACAGAATGCCACATAAAGTTGCTTCTTTAGTCTCTTTATTAAAGGAAATTTAGCTACGTACAACCAGAGGGTAAAAAGTGCTGACACGCTGAGGTTTTTTTCCCCCCTTAAATGGTGCAGCTTCTTCCCCATCTCTATGCTAATACTTGCATTATTGCTGAGGCAATTACGAGCAGGCAAAACCCAAGAAAGTCATACCAAAAAAATCAACAATTGCTTCTAGCCCATGCTCTTTGAAGCAAGCATCCAATCTTTCTGCACAACAAACTCTCCTAGACAAAGGCAAGCACAAGCAACAGCCGCGTGAAAGCACAGCCCCTTCCAAAAACATGCCAGAGTGAATCCCACTGTCCTATCCAAGTAAAAGATCTCATTACCTCTTTTCTAATCGGTATGAATTACAAGTACACTCTGCCCACACTCCAAAGGTTAGGAGGTGGCAATGGTATAGCTGATTGAACACCAATGTCGCACTAAGTGAGCTGACAGAAACTGCCAAAATTTCCTGCTCTGCCCGAGCAGATGCTGGATCCAGCTCAAGTTCAGCTGATGCCCCTCATTAAACAATGGAGCTTTTGTGTACAACCTTTCCTTCTTTGTGGCCGCTTAAATACATCATATCACTGCTAAGGAGTTAAAGACCCATTTCCTTCAGACCAGCAAGAGAACTGATAGGGGTGGTTTCGATAGATGCCGTATGTATGTGTGACAAGCCAAACAAGAGAGACACTGGAATGGTTCACAAACACCCTGGAAATCTTCCAGAGCCGAGAACGAAGGTTAGAAACCTAGAAAACTATGTCGGGCCTTTCTCAGCAAAGGTTTTCTGCAGGAAAGGTGCCCTGGCACAGCTCAGCAGGACAGCTCAGCAGAGCCCTGACAGGGAATGCTGTGGGGTCAGGACAGTGGCATGGACCAGGACTGGTGAGGACTGTTTCATACAGCCCCTGTCATTGTAGATTTGGCTCCTACAAACACCTCTAACTCAACCTAGAAAAAAAGGAGGTGCGCTCAGGAAAGTGAAGCAGAAGGAGGGGGAAGCATGCTGGGGAAAATACACACACATCTTTCAAACTGAATTTACAAGATTGCTGGCAAAATTAAATTTATTGGAGAGCAAAGGGAGTTAAGGCCCAAAATGCAGCCAAGCAGCTCTAATCCCTAAACATCGGGATTATCTCATGACAGCTACACTCAGGCGTCCACTCAATACCACTGTAAAATGTAGATCAACAGAATGCTTCAATGAACTGGAACTCGTTACCTCTAATTGCTTCTCTCACTTCTCTTCTGGATGTTCCTCTGATCCCTCAGCCACCACATTTCAAAAGCAAACACACACACACACAGAGAAGGTCAAGTAATATCAGAGATGGGCAAATTAAATAAGAGGTTTCCAGACATCCAAAACATCTGCCCTTCTCTTTCACTTCATACAAAAACCAAGGTTTACTGCACACCAAGAGACAAGTCAGCAGCATAGTGATAGGTTTTGAAACATCTTCAACTGATGTGATCCCTAGCATTTTCCAAAGGGGCAGAGGTTCCTGTGCAGCCAACCAAATGCTGCTAACAACAGGCTTTATTTTTCCAAGCTAACAGGGGTATGTCCTTCAGCAGCAGTTTCCAGGGGGCCACAGACCACACACAGAATCCAGTCCAGATTCGACTCGACTTCAATTTGGCTTCCCTACCACTAGTGCAAATGAAGCAGTTAATTTTTTTTATTTTATTTTACTGCTGCCTCCTTTGCATCTCGTGTGCTCTGGTACTCCTACTGCCACAAGCCTCACGCAGCAGAGCCGCTGAAAGCTCTCAGCACAGTCAGGAAACTCTCAGCAGAGTCACAATAAAGCATGAAGCCAGCACAGCAACACGGCTGCTAAACCTTCAGTGAGCAGCACTTCTTTGAGACAACCTTGAAAGCAGAGACGCAAACCCCCAAGGCAGAAGGGCAAAGCGGGAGCCCTGCTTGCTACATCACTGGAAGGAAAAGCCGACAGAGGGTATTTCACAGGATGTGCCTGGAGCTGCTCCAAACTCGGCTAGGTGGGCAACCTTTCCAGCAGGCAAAGGAGAGGTCCGGGCTTCCTGCAAAATATCAGAGCACTCATGTTTCTAAACAGGAATTCTGAAAAGGAAAAATAAAAAGCATATGTCTACAGCTGGTACACATATGCAGAAGGAAACCATCTCCAGTAGAGCCAGACCTCTGTTCGGCTTCCAACCTCACAACTGCGGCCATCACCTTTAAACAGAAACCTCTGGAATCTACAGAGAAATAACGAGAGAGCCTGGAGGGGTACTAAAGCATCCAGAATACTTCACTTGGGCTTTCCATTTTCCTGAGTAGGGCAAGAAAAGAGCCAACATTAAAGCATTCTCAACAACTCTAAAATCCCAACTTTCAGTCTGTTTGCCAAAGGTTTTCTTTGAACTGGAGATTTTCTAAGTGTTCCCAGACTGTGTCAGGTCTAACTCATATATTTAAAAATATTTAAAAAAAAAAGGACAAAAGCAAACAGAGAAACAACAACACACTTAGAGATGATTCATTATGTCTCAACACATCAGCAATAGTCTGTGGAAAGCATCCTAGGAAACCTCATCCTGGATCCAAGGCAGGGGTCAGCTTCTAAAGGTTGGAACTTCCTTTCTTTTCTACAGTATCTTGTATCCCCTGCATTGCTCTGCATCTCTTTACAAAGACAGCCATGCCATGAATAATAAGAGGGAGGAAAAAGCTAACCTGATTACACAGCTTTTCCACCATTTACTGGAACTAGATGTTCTCTTCTGTAAGATTTAAAAATACAGACTTCCATAGGATCCCTCACAGCAGAAAAGCTGTTATACACTGGCCGCTTCTTGATTACAATCCCAATCAGCCCTCTTACTTATAAACTCAAACCTGTCTTAGGAAATTATCAGCAGACTGACTTCTTGTTGTCCTCTGGAGCACCACAAACAGGCCACAATTTGAATGAGGACACTGGTGGCTGTCATGAAGCACAAGCCATGTTCCTACTCCCCCCTTTCTGTGGCATACTGCAGTTCAAGGTTTCCAGTCATTATGGTGGAATGAGCCGGGCTGGTAGAGGGTGTTACAGACCATCTTCTGGCTCACAGCAGGAGGAGAAAACGTGGACTTTCTTGCGGAGGAAAGACTTATCGTCTATTACATCATTATTTAGTCACAGGGGACTGATCTCAACACCACCAGTCATCTTTATGAACCCTATGCAGACATGGCTGAATGACAACACAAAGTCTCCACTCATCGCTGTCACTAAAGGTTTACGTGGCCTGGGTGAGGCACAGACCACAGCTGCACTGTCTGCCCCGAGCAGTTGGCCATGCTCATGGCTGCAGAACAGTAACTCTCCCAAATACTCAGGGATGCTGAGCACAAAAGTCATTCATGAAAGAGGAACAAGGACCAGCTCTGTTCACACCTTGCATATAATTCCACCCATATATTACCCCCAGGTATAAACTAACCAGTCTAGACCCCATAAAAAAGTTAAATCAAAATTCAGCTTGGGCACTGAAGGAGGAGTTGATTAACTCATTCGACCAAGCAAAGCAAGGGGAAGATATTTTAGTAACTTTCTTCAGCAGTGTAAGATGTCTGATACACCTCTAGCACTTGGAAGAAGAATACAAAAACAGCACCCTGGAATACAAAAACAGGACCCTTGACTGCAGCTCTAAAGAGAAAGGGACACTTTCTAGTTAGCCACAACATTTCTCATCTTTCATCGTGCGAGGAACAGAGGAGGAGAGAGATTATTGCAAGGGTACTTTCTCTTCCATCTGTGCAGCAGTCAGTCTCTTTTGACAAGCAGCAAATACAGCTGCATCAACAACTGCATTTCAGTGCAGTATATAACTTTTTTTTTCCTTTCCTCTGTTAGGCATTATTTTTACTCAGCAAGCTGATCCAAATGACCCAACCATCCAAGCCAGCAAAGAGCACAAACTAGTCACTAGCTAGTATTTATACAGTTAAAAAGCAGCAGTACCTTTGGGGCACTTCACTTCCAAAGCTTACAAACCTATCCAAATACTTCCAGGAGACATTCCTGGCTGGCAGTGTTTGATTTTTGCCACTTATGAAACAGAGGGAGCTAAAAACCAGCAATTTCTGATGGACCTTTTCCTCCCACGCCATGATTAACTGAAATATGTCCCAGAAGCAGATAGCAGCCATGATCCGATTTGTCCCAATCCCAACTCAAGCAGCTTTACACCACCCTCCTAACAAGATCAGCACTGGCCAAACACCATTTATCCGGCCTGATCAAAGATGGATTAGATAATGAAACCCTAACTGCATAAGCTGTCTGAGCATGCTGGCCTGAGACAGCAGAAAACAAGAAGCCCAGTAAATATAAGGGCTGCTTTAAGCTTTTAGACACCCTTTGCCCCAAGGTCTTAATAACTAGCTACTATCTTATCTTCCTGTAGGCTAGTTTTGATACTTCATATTAATAGGACCCAAAAAAAGCTATGAGTTTTAGAGTTACATTAGTAATTTCTACAGCTAAATGATTTATTTCAGCATTACAAGCCGTGTTCATATCCTGAACCATTGGTAGGTACAGGTCATGCAAAGAAGAAATGGTGGTAGGCACAGCACTCCATGATTCCCTGCTATCAGCCCAGAGACCCGAGGTCACCAAGTTTACACAGCAACAGCCTGTGGCTCTTGGAACAGGAAGTAGAAAATTGACAGGATCTCCAGGAAAAACAAGGTACGACAGTTGCTGGTGTTATTTCCAGCTTCCAGAAAGCCTCTAGTACATATGGGGGGGGAGAAAGAAAAATCAAAGAATAGGCTCTTTATTCCTCTTGTAAGCGTTACATACAGCTAAACATAGAGGATTTACTAAAAAGAACCCGTTATTCTGAAATAAGATACTCCAAAAGAAGATACTATCTGAACCAAAATCCTTGTAAAAGGCAATCTTGTGTTTTGACTTCTAGGTTAAAAGATACCGAATTTCCCAAACATTGGAGAACACTTTTTTCCTACCTCTGATATTATTTGTAAGTTCAGCTTCAAATTTGGTACTTCTTGCTTACAAATATGAAAAGATTCTCCAAATATATAAGCCACACGCTTTAACAGTAAAAAAAGTCAAGACAAACTTCTGGACATAGAATCATTGAATGGTTTGGGTTGAAAAGGACCTTAAAGATCATCTAGTTCCAAATAACAGTATGTATTTGTGCACACACACACACATATATATATGTTCATTTTCATATTTTATATTGAAAAGATTGAAAAATCTTTTCCATGCATATACATATGGATTTATTAAAATTATGCTATAAATGCCAAATAAGTACAATATGGGTGTCCTAATCTGAAGAACAGCTATACTGACTATAGACATAATTAAAAATCAGACCCTACTAATAGCCCATCACCTAATTTCTCCACTGTTTGTCACCATTTGATACAGAAATAAACCCCAACTTTCCACTAATTAATTCCACAATTAATCCCTAGTATCATTAACACCAGCATTACACACTGCTGCACACACGCACTGTCGTAGTCTCGTGGCTGAACACTGCAACCTTACTAACTTGCACTGTTCATTGGATAGACAACAAAACACTCTTCCATGTAAACATAAAGGGGAGTCTTTTATCTGTACAGAAATTGTACTCATTTGCAATTTAAAAAAAAAAATTCAGACTTTTGCTAAACCAGTCCAAGTCCCTTCCTGGGCAATTTTCAGTTGATTTACTACTAGTTTACATGAACACCAACCAGTTTAACCACTAACTGCAGGTAAACTGGTGCATCTCCTGTGGTTACACAGGACTTCTGTCTCAGTTCAACTCTGCAGAGCTGGAAGAATTTCATGTCACCGTGTTTGCACGCTCATTCATAACTCCTAGCTAGACTCAACTCCTTCGAGGCTGAGCATCTTTCTCCTTGCAACTGTACACATTGTCTGAGTCATACCTGACACCTACGTGTGGGAGAACACACTACTCCAAGGCATAAAAGAGTGCAGCACGATTTTTGCCAGCCCCTGGGGAGCACAAGCGGCAGCACTTGGGTGCGAAGCTCTAGCACACATTGAGGCCGCACCATCACACTGGGAAAAACACGATGTTGTGGTGTGCAGAGACCACCGTGAAAGGCTGAACATCAGACAGAACCACAAACAAAACTCCCCTGCTGCAAGCCGTTTAAAAAATAAATAAATCTTGAGCATGAAAACTGCGGGCAGCCTGTGAAGCAAAAAGGGAAGAGTATTGGCCAGCATTCGGTATCTTGATGAGAAGCACAGTGGAGAACAGGATGCTCCCCTTGGAAACTACCAGCAGCGCTTACCAGCCCAAGAAAAGGTAAGAGGAGAAACAAGTTGAGATGAATAAATCACTCCACTTCCAAAGAGCTCTCATATACTCATCACGAGAGACAGAAGCAGAAAAGGCCAGTGCAACTGCCATAATAAAACAACCCTCCACAACACCCAGACAAAGGGAGGCAGAAATACCTTGCCAGCATCATCCCACAAACACAAAAGCCAATGCACCTGGAACGAGCGATGTTTTGGGGCCGATCAAACCGCGCTGGCAGAAGACAAACAGGAACGTGAGATCCCGAACCAAGCTGGAAGACGCCCCACTACTCCTCTTCTCCCCCTTCCCAGGCAGTACCTGGGGTTTCTCCTG
>NW_021940682.1:15219067-15306145 GCF_001715985.3 Manacus vitellinus
CGTCACGGGTTCGCTTGGTCCTGGCCCCCGCTGGCGCGGGGCTGCTCTTTGGGGTGAGGTTTTCGCAGCTCTTCCAGTAAGGAAGTGGTACTGAAGTGAGGTGAATCTGGGGTGAGGGGTACTGGCTAGACCCCCAGCTTTAGGAGCATCCATCGTCGAGGCATATGCTGCCCAGCTCCACTCAGTCCAGGCTCGCATTAATCAGTGCATGTGTTCTTCACAGCCTTTTCCAGGCCTCCTTACTGCTGTTCTGGGCACATCAGCCCAGGCCTCATCCCACAGCCCCAGACTGCATCTGATCCCTTGAGAAAGGGGCTGCTCTGCTTTCCTGTTCCTAATAGCCTCCATGGGTTTCTCCTGCATTTTTATATATACATCTCCTCGTTTGTTCTGCTTCAGATGACTTCCAGTGAGATGGAGACACCAGTCTTCAAAAACCCTGTTCATCAGCCCTCTTGTATGTCTCCACATTTTTGATCTTGAGAAACAAATTCGGGATCCTCAGTGGAAACATAAAGTTGGTTTTATTACACAGCTGTTGTCTGGTAGCACCAAGGACGATGCCTGCTCTAGGGAGCGTGTACCGTCCTGAAAGTAGTCTGGAAGCCATGGCAACTTGATGGGGAACTAACCTGTGGATCATAACACAAATCCGCAGTTGGCTTTATTACAGGATGGGAATGTCACTCTTCCTGCAAACGATTTGGAGAAAAAGGAAGAAACTAAAAGTGGAGGTGGGCATTGTGAGTCAATGCTCATAGGAGGAAGCCCTTCCTGAGTTCTCGAATCTCACCATGTGTGAGCCTGGGGACCAGTTAGATTATCTTGGTGTCCCATATCCCCCGTGCATGCTACATCTGACAATCTTCATGAAATGATAGAGCCTTTGGTTTTGAGTGACGGTTACAATACATGACTCCAGTCTTCCCTTACACCACTTTTTTTGTCATCCAAAAATAGTTTTCAAGGCCACATTAAAAGCTATTTTAAGTGGTATGTTTTGTGCTGAGGTGCCAGCTTGTCTCCTCCAGCGACAAGGGAAAATCTCTTTTTTCAAAATGATTACAAATCCCCACGGAATGGCAGGCACCCAGAGGACAATTACATGCAGCTTTTGTCTGCTCGCCCACCAAGGGTAAACACATATTTCATTCACCTTGACTGGGTTTGATAAAATGAGCCAGACTGTCAAAAAACATTGAAGGAACGTGTTCAGTCCACTCTTGGCTTGAAGAGAAGCTGAGATTCTTGTGACTGGGATGCTGCTCATAGAGAGAAAAGCAGCGTTTCTGTGTTTGTCTTCCCTCTAATTTTGATGAGGGGTTCTAGATGAAGGGTACAGGAAAAGTTATTGCCTGTGAGGAGCTGCAGAGGCTTCAACCTTCGGACAAGCTTGGAGTAAACAGTCTGGAGACAAATCTCTGTACACTGGGAGCGCTCCTCTCACTGCGGTCTAGGTGTCTGTCTGACACTCCCCTTGAGAGATATCAAAGGAAGGAGTTGCTCTACAGAACCCAGCCTCCACTTTTCTCTTCACCTCCCCCTAACCCCATTTCCACCACCTCCTGCCATGTGGGTGCCAAAGCCGCTGCCAGCTCTCCCTTGCATCCTGCGTGCACATGGTCTGTGCTGCAGAGCAGCTCCTGGAAGAGCTGGCAGTGCCATAGGTATGTCCCTTGGCGAGGCATTTTTGGCTGGCTGTGGTCTGCAGCCTGCCAGGGGAGCAGCCAGGACCACTGCAGAGCACAGAGCACCCTCAGTTATGGTGCAGGTGAAAAGAGCTGAGGTACTGCTCCCTTCCTACCAGTGACCTGCAGCTGCCACTGCCATGGGCTGTGGCATTGTGTGCTTGCTGACATTACTGCCGGGCAACTATGTATTATTATTTCTCTAGCTCTTTCCTTTTCCTCTTAAAAAAAAGATTAATTAATTAATCTTCATGGTGTGTTCGGGGGATAGGTATTATTTCAATTTAACAGATGGGGTATGAGGCATTCCTGAAGTCACAAAAAAGCTTTTGAGCTGGGACCACAATCTTAATCCATTGATTTCCTTTCACACAACCCAGCTGCCTTTTAGGTATTTGTATGTGACATCTGAGACATACTAAAGAGACAGCTGACTCCTCTGTTAACCCTTCCACTGCTGCACAGCGCGCTTGCCAAAGGCCCCTACATGCTGTGATTTTATGGACAAGTTTGCAGAGTGCTCTGTATTTAACAGATCAATGAGAGGAACTCTAAAAAATGTTATCCTACCAGAGAGCTCCCAGAAGCTGGAATGCAGAATATATCCTTCCTGAACAGATTAATATCACTTTAGAGTAAAGTTGTGAGGTTTTTTCTCCCCTCCAAAAGACACCCTCTGAAGAGATTCCTTGAAGAAACGTGTGCTGGTGCTCCCACTGGGCTGGAGATCAGGTGGCATTGGGATGCTGGGTATGAAACATCTATGGAAGTACAAAGGGCTGGGTCCCAGAATGTGCTCGGATTAAGCAGAGGCAATGACTCATGCAGGTTCTAAGGCACAGGCGTGAAGAGAGGCACAAGCTCAGCTATTAGTCTTTGGCCTGAAGGCATAGAAATCATTAGGAGACAGTTCAAAGCAAATCTCTCCTCTCCACCACCACAACTGAACTGTTTCTTGCTGCTTCCATCATCCACACACAATGTCTCATCCTGCTGACCAGCTCCCTCTTGCCCTTGCAGCCTCACACAGCTTTGTCCCTGGCACCTTCACAGTGTATTTGGTCTCTCTGCTAAGCAGTTTAGGGGAAGTTTAGCGGCTTGCCCAACCCAGCTCATTCCTGCTATTTCTATCCTGCCAGACAAACCTCCAGAGCTAAATGCTCTTCCTTCTCACAGCAGTGCACCCCCAGGTAATGAAGTTCCGCCAAGGTAAAGTTTCAGCCTGGACTTTGGTCCTGGTTTCACAGGAAGCGGCGATGGAGCTTTCCGTAGCAACGAGTGTGGGTAAATGTTTCTTCTTGCTTATCTCCAGCCAGCTCTTTGCTACAAAATGTTATTAACAGAAGCTGCCTTTTCTTGTCACCAATTAGCACACAGCCAAAAATACATAACCTAAGTCAACAAAATCCAAAGACCTTGTCACCTGACTCAAACTGTCTGCCGGAAGGATGCCAGTCCCCAAGCAGAGGCAGGAGGCCAACATCGATATGTCACTGTGGCGCAAGGGTGCTGGCACCTGTCAGTCACTGGGTCAACACCCACAGTGCACCCAGTGTGTTCCCAGTGCCACCTCTTGCAATGAGGGCATCTGGCGTCAGCAAGTGCCACAAAGCACCTAAGCGCTGCAGCATGGTAGCAGCTGGGAATCAACCAGAGAGCTCAGAGCAAAACTTTCCTGACTTGTTTTCCTGCTTCCTTCAAACATCACTGCAGCACATTCATCATTGCTGTTTACCTGCTCTGTGGTTCTGTGGGGTATCAGCGTGTACAGCAGTTGTGGCTTTTCAGGTGTAACAGTGCTGCTAAAGCAGGACGGCACCTGCAGTGCAGATGCAGTTACCTGCATGTGTGCAATTAGCATAAAAATGCCATCTGCCTGCCTGCTTATGCCTGGGGGGATGGGAAATAAAGTAGGTCCTTCAGCACTTCTAATATGAAAGAGCATCCCACTATATCCCCAAAATGTATAATAGCAGAAAACTGTGAGAGAAGCATACCTGGGAGATGAAAGGTCTTTTGTTTTCCTGTTGAGACAGCAGGGCTCAAGATAGTGTGAGCCATGGGGGTGCCACAGGGACCTGTGGTACCTCCCTGCATGGGGACGCAGACCAGAAGGAAAAAAACCACATTGACTCTCCACTATCCTCTGGGTGCCAGAAATCAAGAAGGGGGGAAATGCCTGGCATTTATTCCCCTCAGCTGCCTGTCATGAGTGAACCAGAAGTAGTTGAAGGCTGGAGTTCACATCAAAGGGCCAGCAATGGCAGCTGTTGATGCAGTCCTCTGGTAGCCTGGCTACATGTCCCTGGCTGTGTCTCTGAAGTACCTCATGGCTGTACCACCCTCTCCTCTCTCAGACATGAGTCTGTAGCAGCTGAGTGGCCATGACATTATTATTCAGCTTACAGGGGCACACAGACAAACAGACAGCATGAATCATTATTTACAACTGCTCATTTCCAAATAGGCTGGAGGCCGCACAGCTCGAGAAGGGCAATGCCCCGCCAGAGGCAACGTTCATTCCTGGTGTAACAGGCAGATGGAGCAAAGGACAAAGCAAAACACCCACTGTGGTGGCTGCGCATATCATACAAACAGAATGGGTGTTATCATGTAACTCCTGTTCATTTTCAGTGAAGCACCCTGTTTATTAGGGCCCTTTAGCTGCAACTCAATTTACTACATGGCTGATCTCTGGAGTTGAGGCTGATTTTTCCTCCCTAATGGGTTTATTGAAAAGCATCTGAAAGTGCATTCTTATACACAAAATGCCAAACTAAGCTGGCCCTTAACAGGACTCAATAAGTGAGAGAAGCCATCTCACAGGGCAGAGAATAGCCTGCAGATATTTTCTGCAGCAATCTTGGTATCACCTTTCACTTCTGTGACTGATTCAGGGATAAAGAAAGGGTGTGCGGTTGAAGCTGGCCCACACCCTGATGTTTCCCAGCTGTTCAAGCCTTCCCTTGAGACATCCGCCATCTGTGCAAATTACAACAGCATGAATTACGCCTCGGGATCCAAGCCACAGAAGTGTTTCCAGGATTGCTCCAGCTTTTTGCTATTCCAAACATTTTGCAGGTCCCTCCTCTTTTTCTGCTAAAGTTTTAGCTCTTTGTGTCCTCCACACTCGTGGCATTTTCCAGTTCCATTCCTTATATTTTCCTTGGTCTCAGCTTCCAACTGAAATTTCCACGTGTCCAGTCGTACTTATTCAACTTTTTGGAGCACAGCACATCCATTACGGATGACTCCACCTGCTGGCTATCCAGCAGTTCGGCATTTGCATCGCAGGGGCTGTGAGACACAGTACTACCTACTCATATAAACATGACCATAAAATCGTGCACTTAGATTGTACGTTTGCTACAAACGACGACTGGTTTTCCTTTGTGCAGAAAAGTGCTCTGTGAATTTATAATAATATCACACCAATAAGCACTTGCAATCTGATTTTACCCTTTCACAATGTTATTTGTTGCTGATACAGCACAGATTTCAAATAAGATTTGAAAACATACTTCTTCTTTTTTTTTTTTTTTAATGATTTCTCCTCTCTAAAAATAGTTACCGCCTCTTTGGCTTCAGATCCAATTTAGAAACGGCGATAAAGCACAATAAATACTCTACATAGGAGCCAAGAGGGTATCTTCAAAGTAAGCCAACCCCCAGTTTGTAAGAGAATCCCCCCTACATGCTACATCTTCTTAAATACTAAGAGTTCAGATAAAATCCCGATGCGTGCACGAACACGGAGCCAGCTAGGTCAAGAGAACTGACTCTGTGAGAGAGCGAAGAAATCCTTTGCTTGTGATTCAGTGTGACATTTAAGCACTTGCTTAACTTTAAGCATGAGAAATATCATTGTAATCAATGAGGTTATTGACGTGCTTCTGGACAAGGCAAGTTCCCCAGTGCCCGTGCCTTGCGCACATGGCCAGAGCGGCTCTGCAAGTGGCAGGCGGGGAAGCTGCCTACATCTGTCTCGGAACATGTCCGTCTGCCCTGCCAATTGCCAGTGCTCTCTTATCTCCAAGAAGATGAAATTATTTCAAATGCAATTTGTAGCCCCTCCGTGAAAAAAAAAAAAAAGCTAATCCTCTCTCCCGGAATCATCCGAAGTCCAGATAACATATAATCCACTACAGGAAATATAAACGCCTAATGCAATTTTATAGGCAGCTGGAGGGTGCCAAGTTTGCTAGCCCACACAATAGGTTGCAGATTTCTCTGTGGAAAACAAAAAAATAACAGAAGAAGAAGAAAAAAAAGGCGGGGGGAGGAATGGACTATAGCTCTCCTCAGTGTTCCTCAAACCTTGGGAACTTCAGCTGTGGCTGCTGGCAAGAAGGGGCCGCTAATCCCACAGTCTGTAGCAATCAGAAACACAGCCATATTTAGTCATGTTTTCCAGCCCCTTCTCCTATTCCTGCCTGCTGAACAGCCGTTTGGAAGGTGATCAGGGCTACAGATTCAAACCAAAATGAAATGTTACCAGCCCATGCAAAATTCAGAAGGGGATATCCACAGCCCTGCAAAGCTGATGATAAAACCATGGTGGAAACCCCTGTCTGAGTGACACTGAAGCTGGCCGGGGATACCAGCCCCATGCCGTAGGGTCTGGCTGACACAGAAGTCAGCTGAATGACTCAGGATTACCATTGTTGTGCAGGCCCCACTCCCTCCAGACACTTGCTTCCCACTTTGTTAATACCGCTTTTCTTCATACACCTTGCACTCAGCGTTTAGGTGGTTTGGGTAACATGGGTTAAATGCGGAAAGGGGAAATCACCATAGTCTCTCAAATAAGTGCTATAAATTCCAGCAATTTAGAACAGAAGGGAAAGCTGGAAGCAGTCTGAGTGCATTCTTCAGAAGTGAGAATGCACAGGTAGGGCAACCAAATAAATGTAATTGCGGTACCAGGTTATAACCATGTCATTCTGGAGGAGTCACTTCAGTTTTATCTCCTGGAACCTGCTTATACTGATTTTTAAAGTCACAGTATATCTTTTTCTCCTCTTGTTATCCATTCTCCAGCCATCAGCCTGTTTGGGTGCCTTAGCTGTACAGCTCTTACCTCATACACTTACCAAATACACTTTGTATTTGACTCCCACACTGAGTTTCCTCAGTTTGCAGTATGTATTTAGAGGTTAATTACAAAATCCATGTGACAGACTTTACGCTGGATAACATCTATGTTCTACTTAATGCAGACCTACATACATATGTCAGTTTATGCCCATATGTAAGCTTATCTATGCACGTGTGCTCACACACAAACACCCATGTGCACACACATACACGTAAGGGTTTAAGAAAGCCTCAGCACTGCTCTTTGCTCCTTCAGGGGCTGCTTCATGCATGCAGGCTACTCATCCCTCACTGGTGCCTCTCCCTGGGCCTCCATCTCTTCCAGCTGCTTGTCTTGCCCAGAGGGGGATGCTCTGGCCGCCCACTGCCAGATACAGTCTCAAGGCAGCCCCTGGGTTCCTGTGGTTAGAAGGTCGCTGGGGATTTGGGGACACATCCTCGACTTGCACCCTCCTGTGCAGCTCCCTGCTGGCCTAGGCCAATGGGAACCCAAGCCTGGATGGGGGGGGCAGGCAGGGGGTGTCTGTCCCCACTGCCACTCCCTCTCCAGCATCCCTGCATCTGCTCCAGCAGGCCAGCCCCTTGGGGTTGCTTCCCCCACTGCATCCCTCAGCCCTCTGTTTTTGTGGTTTGTCTTTTCATCCCCCTTACTGCAGCAGGAACTTTCCCCTGGGAGCCATTAGTAGGGGAAGGGAGATGAGGAGAAATGAGAGCCAGAGGTTCAGATTGTGAGCAGGATTGTACTCATCCCTCTGCTGCCAAAACCTCATTGAAGGCTCTGGAGCTACCAGGAGTGTGAGCCTACAAGGGCTCACTGCCCTGCCTCAGGCTCAGCCTTCTTCTTCCCTAGAACCCACTGAGGTCTCTGCAGTGTGCCCAAAATCCCTGCTTGGGCTGCCTGTGACCATCCTGTGTCACTGAGCCCAGAGCTCTGCTAGCACAGACATCATGCCAGGTAATCCGTTCCATAAATTGCTCGAGCTCTAACTAAAACCACTCTTAAAGCAGTTTTCAACTCCTCCACATCTGTGGGGCGGCCTCTTTAAAATTAACTTATAGCACAGATCTCCATTTAATATAAAGCTATTACCAAGCTGTTGCTTTGTTTTAAAGAAGGACATCTCATGCTATCGGCTCTGTGCTGTGACAAAGTGCCAGCTTAGGTGTCAAGGCACCAAACCGGTCAGAAACAGGCTGAAAAAAAAATTACCAGCTGAAATAAACTTCCCCCAAGTGCTTTAGCACTCACAGGCTACCTGAGAGGCGTGGGATCCCCAACCCTCAGACCCCAAGCCCCTGCTGCAGTGTGCAGCCAGTAATCACATTTCATCCTGGCACAGACAAATTCCTTTTGCACTTCCTCCCTGCCGCCGAGCGCAGCATGCTCGCCCCGGAGAGCGGATTATAATCAAGCTCAGCAGGGCTCATAATCAACACAGGTAAGTACACATCGCGTCTCGCTGTGCTTCGGAAATAAATAAGGCAGCCCCTTTCACCTGAAGTATCGTTGATAATTCATCTCCTTCCTCCAGTTTTTGACCCACGAGAAATTTCTTCAGCTGAAACCATTCTTCATTAGTTTTCGGAGATACCTAATTTTTAAATGCATCCCAGTCCATTAGCCACAGCTGGTATTCTCCATCCGCAATTTCCACGTTATCCTCTAAGGCTGTAATTTAGCAGTAGGACCCTACCAGATGCTCATGTCCCCAAATTTTACCCAACAGCTTCTGCATAAGCCTATGCCCAGCTGTGACAAGGGTGTGAGTACTTGCAAAAGACAGATTTATATTTTCATCACTGGTCTTTCTCCCATCAATATTTGTCTCTCTTTTTTTTTTTTCTTAAGAGGACAGAAGTTTAAATTGCAGAGCAGGATTTGCCATGAGCACTTCCTATTTTCTGTGAAATGTTGTACTGTGACTGACTCTTTCATCAAAGGATTTGCTGGGTAGTTCAGAAAAGAGAGAAGAAAAAAGAAAGAAAAAAAGTAGAAAAGACAGTAAATATTTTATCTATTCACTGCTCAACAGAACCAGAAAGCAGTAGCAACAAAACCACATGAGAACTGTCACCATCCTGATGCAGTAGCTGCTCAGGTTAGCAAGAAGGGCTGTGCCAGTTGCATCCAGGGAGAAAAAAAACAACAGCATCCAAAAGCTAAGCAGGTAAAGGGAACAAATGTCAGAACAAAATTTTTTTGTCTGGGCAACCCATCTCTGCTGCTTGGTTCACTCTACCCAGTGACTTGAACACGACAGGTGAGCCCTGCACCTTCCAGAGGTGGACACAGGGCTGGTAAACCTGAGAATAGGTGGCTGTGATCATCCCTGGCAAAGGTACTTGGGTGGTGGCAATCAAGCCTTTACCCCCAGCCTAAACAAGAGCCTAAGTGCCTTGTTTTTAGTGATGGTAGGGGGGTTACCTGCCCACAGAGTTGCAGGGTCCCTCTTGGGCAGGCAGAAGGGTTGCTGGGTTCAGCTCGAGGGTTCTCAGGGAGTCTCTGACCTATGCTGGAGGAAACTGAGTGCAGAAGGGAGCTGTTGGCTCTTCTGGCTGGCCCCGGGGTGGATTAAAATCCTACCAGCCCACTACAGTTCACAGGGAGCGCTCTCTGCCCTGGTGGGATGGGGCTGTTCAGAGCTCAGCCTGAGCCCAGAGAAAGCACGCGAGCCGGGCGCAGGCACAGCCCGTGGGGCTGCTGGCGCTGGGAGTGACCCGGCTGTGCTTTGCCTGGTGCAGGGAATATCGGGAAGCGTGGCTGTAGTCGTGTCACACCCTTTGCAGCGTTATGTGCCTGACACTGCGAGAGCCAGGCAGGAGGGTTTCCTGCCTCAGAAATACCCCTGCCCCAGAGACACCAGCACAGGGCTCAACCCCGTGCCCCAGCGAGCTGGACTGTGGCCAAGAGCTGCACCATGGGCTCCCACCCAGGCACCTCTCACCCTTCTGCAGCACAGCCGTGGCTCTGCCAGGGCCAGGAGGAGAGCGCTGGCATTTCCAGTCCCAGCTCTTCCTGCCTCGGTGCCTGCTGCGAGGTGTTTCCTTCCTCCACCCCAGTGGTCAGGAAAAGGCTTTGTTGGACAGGGGATAACGGAGCCAGCTGCCCGCAGCAGTGCTGCTGCCCACACACCGCTTGCCGATGGAGAAGTGGGTCTGGGGAGCCTCCTGCCAGCGTCGCTTGAGCGCCTCCCAGGACACGTTCCTTGCCTGCAAACACAGATTAACTTTCCTGGGAAACGAAGGAATCCAGCTCGTGTTTTTTGTTTGGAACGAATGTCCCATGACAGTTTATTTTAATCATGCTGCTTTTAATAGTTCGCGGCAGAGTTGTGAGGCAGCCTCTCCTGCTGGGCAAACCATAGGTACTGCGGCTGTGCGAGCGTAGCTCTAGCTATGCTCTAGCTGTGCTCTGGTTGTGCTCTGGCTCCAGCATAGCTCACAGAGGTGCCAGGGGAGTGCAGAGGGAAGATTTTGGGGGACTGATCTGCCAGATCGTAGACAGCAGAGCAGGGAACAACTGCTCTGTCTGCCTAAGGGGCAAAGACCAGGCTTGACTCATCCTCAGTGTCCCCCTAAAGCTACGCCCTATGAGAGGATGGCCAGTCCTGCAGGCCATGCTGCACATGGTGCCAGCATCCTCAGCCACTGGAGTGCCTATGCAGATCCCATCTGTGTCCTGAGACCCATGGGTGGCAGTGGGGAGTGTGCCCTGCACCAGTCAGCCCCACAAATTCAGGTGCTGGGCCCTAGCCAGTCCACTGGCTTTTCTGCTCGAGCAGCTCCAGTTTTCTTACCTTCTGCTCCGGGGAAGCGGCACAGTCCAGTGACCTCTGAGGTAGGTGAGGTTTAGATTGGTGTAGATTTCCTCCTGTGCTGTAGAGATACTGGATGTTACCCTCCAGTGGAACAAGCCTGCTGGCTGTCTCTCCTCTGAACCAAAATCCTTGGCTGCAGTAGAGGGGAGCACTTCCCTTAGCAAAGGAAAGGGGGTGGGGTGCAGATAAACCCCCTTCAGCCTCACAACAAGGGTCCAAGTAAACATGGACAGCACAAACCTGGGATCTTTCCTTGTGTTGGGTGACACTGCAGTTAAAGTGTGGACCTGTGCTGGAGCATAAGCCATGTCCTTGAAGTTGCCTCCCAGAAACTTTCCAGGTGAGAGGGAAATGGTGAGCTGAGCTTCAGGCAGAAGCTGATCAAGGGGTTTATCCGTGCCTTACCCACAAGGGCACATCAGGGCAAGACAGCTGGGTGCCTCGTGCTTCTGAAAACGATGAGCTGGTGAGCTGTGCACCACACAATTACATCAACAGCAGAAAGGATCAAAAGCCTGCACAGCAAATTGGGCTGTGTGTTACCTCATTAAAACCTGTTTTGGCTGTGCCGATACCTCAGCTTCAAAGCCTACTGCAGTTCCTAGCGACAACACGAACACTCAGGCAAGCACAGAGACTCGTCTGAGTCTGGAGCCAGTCCCTCCTCCAGAGATGAGCTGCTTGCACCTGCACCGGCCACAGGGGAAGCTTTGGGAGGCAGAAACACAGTCTGAAAGAGCCAGTTCCAGCCCAGGATGGACTTGGCAGCACGGACATGGTGCATGCAGACCCCATATGTCCCTCACAGCCCCCAGTGGGGAAGTGCTGAGAAGGAAACGAAACAAGTTTTCAACACATGCCCACAGGCTGTGGGGCAGCCTGTGGAGGCTGCATTCGTCCAGCAACTTACAGGGGCTGGAAGTTTTACCAGAGTCCTCTGTGGAGAACCCCAGGGACAGCCTAGGATTGAGGAAAGCCTTCCAGGAGGGAAGAGCCTGGCCTAGGTGGAAGGATGCTTCCCATTCTGCTACATTAGGAGAACTCAGTACCAGGAGTTTGGGGGAGGAAAAGTGAAAGGTGGGCTCAGCTCTGGTTCGATGCTGTTTCTTTATAAGGCAACACAGGGAGACGTTTCCCTGGATACAACGGGAATGAAGAGCAGAAAGTAAGTTTCTTTGATCACAGCTCCAATGGTTTGCCTTTTTTTTTTTTTCCTCCTTTTCTTTTCTTCATCAAGTTATCACTTCACCCACAAAGCTGGGTAGGCTGCCCTACAAGGCCAGCTGCTCAGCACATCTCTTGGCTGTACGGTTCAGCACCTCCCCTCTCATGGCTGGTACCACCACTCTCTGCCACTAGTACTTCATGCCTAGGGAGACTTTTTCTGGCCACAGAGCCCTGCTTCAGCCTCAGTCTTACATGAGGTCAGGGATTTGAATGATGGCTCCTCTCCTAAGAAGGAGCCTAAGCAAGCAATACATTTATCCAGAGTGATACACCCTGCCACAACACCCACTTCCATGAGATCCCACACAATTTCCATCAGAAGTCACTTAGGGCTGCAGTGAATTAAGCCATCCACAGTATAATTCCAGCTTAATTAGCAGCAAGCAACCACATTATGAGTAACACAGCATTGTGAGGCCAACCACTCCATCATCAGCAGTTCTCCACTTCCTCCCTCATTCTTCCTTAGGGCTCAGTGCTGAGCAATAGTGAAACCTCCAAGGCAGACCTCTCCCGCAGGGCACGTGTGCACCAGGCAGCACCCAGTCCCGCAGATCTCTGCTGCCTGCACGTGCCCTCAGCCGCTGGAGGTGAGTGGAGAAGGCAGCCTGGCCTGCCTAAAATGCTCCTCATGCACAACCAAGCCATCGCCCAGTCCAAAAAGCGACTGTACTTTTGCCTAATTGACGTCTATGTGTCCTCTGCAGGTTTTACCCAAATTGAAAGTCTTGGTGAGGGAGCCTGCCCTAGCACAGGGAGACAGCTTGAAAAGAGACTCCAGCACCTCTTCTCTCGTGTGTCAGACCATCATTCCTCAAGACATTTCACATTTTTCTTTTCCTCTTGCTGCATGGCCACTCAGCTGTTTGTTTTGCTCAGCCACACTGGCTCAAAATGGTAGCAAGGATGGAAGAGTCACAAATTTAGGACAGAAGGGTTTTTTGGTTTTTGGTTGGTTTTTTTTCTAACCTTTTCCTTCTGCTTTCACTCCCACTGCTAGAGCATTGGGAAAAGGCAAAATTAGGTCCAAAAAGACAGCATGCAGTTATCTACAATCATTAACTCTCTGTCCTGAAACTGGGAACACTGTCTCCAGCTGCACTTGAAGACAAGGTTTAAAACTACGTGCCCCCAGCAAAGTTCAGATCTAAGCTCTTCAGGGAAAGCAACACAGCTGGGATCTTGCCAGCAGGGTGGTGACAAAGCATCTCCAGAATAGGCTGAGCTGCCTGATTTCTAGTTGGGCTGCAGCAGCCTGCATTTTATTTTCAGATCACTCAAACCACTGTCCTGAGAACTCTCTCACCACACAGGCAGGGCAGGCTGCACATTTCCAGCATAGCTCTCCCACTCCAGTGCCTGTCACCGAGGAGTCCCACTCCACAGCCATTGCATGTGCACTGTCATTCTCTGTTTACATTAAGTGGTACTTGATTTCAGTTTGTGAGAGAAATGGAAGAGGGCTAAATCCTAAACCCGTCAGGTTTAAGTTCCTGCTGTGCCCAGGAACCCAGAAGGAACTGGCTCTAATAGCCACTGTTCTTGCTCTGCCCTGGGGGAAGCTGTAGCAGGAACAAGCTCAGCTGCTCTCCACAGGGGAAGGCTCTTGGCAGCAGGATGATGCTGCAGGTTTAGCGATTTACCTTCGTTTCCCAGAGGCTGTGAAGGGGCTGGTGGCTCTGCCTCTCAGCTGCACTGGCCCCATGAGGGCCACACTGTAACCTGCATCAGTGTATTTTCTTTTTTTTTTTTTTAGCCAGGTTTATTACATTTAATGATCTGGTTTGCAGATCCTTTGTGCCAGCAGAACTGCTTGGTGCAGGGACAGGAATGTTTGAAATCAACATCATCACTTGCATTTCCTCAAACTATCTCTATGCCCTCCCTCTCATTCAGGCACTTCCAACACTGGCTGGAATCAGCCCTGAGGCTGGAAGGTGCAGACAACAGAGCTCCAGCACCAACTTCCAGGAACTATTTTCTTGTAGGGCCCACAGATCAGGTCCCAGCTCAATATCTTTTGCACTATTATTACAGCCTTTGTAACCACTCACCTACTCATATTGTTCCCAAAATCCTGGCAAAACCTCTATGAAGCACTTAGCAGCTCTGGAAATCTACAGAAGAGCAACTAACCTGGAGCCACAAGAACTTCCTAGCTCAAGGTTGCACTCTGCAAAGTGGTAAATGCTGTAGGAGGCAAATTTTGTCCCTTCCACGAGGATGCACAAAGAGGTGCTAAGTTGAAGGAAAATACTGTGCCAGTGGAAATAAAAAGGACACAACTCTCATTTTGCACAGGGGAGAGCAGCAGCAAAGGACCGGCTCACGCATCACAGTGCAAAGGACACAAAAAGCAGCCTGAGCTTAAAAGGGTCAGCACTCAGGTTCTGCTCTGTACCACATCAGTGCCTGGCCAGCGGTGTCATTTCAAGTTGATCCTATGATGGGAAGGCAATTTTAATGCAATTTAGAGGGCACACTGGTCACAGAGATACCCTGCAAGTTCCTGGTAAACACTTCGGAAAAAGATTGAAGTAGCTGAACCAGTAACCTCCCTGATGACAGTAAGTCCAGTCCTGTTTTTAACAGTGTATGTGCAGGACATCAGCACAGCAGTGCCTGTATTCCACACGCCATGAACCCTCTCCAGCCCTTCATGCCTTAATCCCTATCAAAGCTTTCAAAACCTGTAGCTCATGTAACACAACTTCAAAAGTAGCTCATGCTTACACTGACCCCTTAATGGGACTGCACCCACTCATGCAGCAGTGTGTGGTGAATCTTCATGCCCCCCCTGGCTGCACCCCCCTTGGATTTTTTAACTTCTACTTACACTTATATTTCTTAATGAGAAGACTTTTTTCCCCTCCCAACATTTGTTTAGACAGAAATCCCACCCTTTGGGAGCAGCAGACACATGTGCTCCCCTGGGAAGGAGTTTACTGTAAGCTGCACCCTCCCCGCTCCTCGTTTGCCAGCACTGACCTTGGCAGCAGCACTTGCTGGCTGCACCAGGCCCTTCATGGTGAGTGCCAGCACTTCCTTCCCCATCACTGCCTGTCCCAGCCCTGACCACAACTTGTAACTCAGACTTTCTCATCAAGGTTTAAATCTCTGCCAACACAGGGAGGGGACAAGGTTAGAGTTAGGAGGTGCTGGTGTCGCATGCCAGCTTTTCATGCTGTGGCTGTAGGACCAGAATACACCTGTGGCACTTCAACGGGCCAGAAAGACCAGAACACCAGCGCATTCTTCTTCACATTTCTTCTCCATTTCTAGTGAAAATGCAACAAAAAGGAGATTTTCTGGGGACAAGCTCAAAGATGAGTGAAAGGCAGTTTTGACAATCCATTCATTAAAATAGACTTCCAGACATATCTACTGCCTCCTCCATTATCCTTACCTTCCAGTGAGCGACTCCAGAGATTGGAAATAGGAGCAAAGCAGAGTGTTTGCATGTTGTTAGTTACAGACTCAGAAATACCATCTTCAGGCCAAGAACAGAGCTGGCTCAGCTTAAATTCACAGCCTTGTGTTTTGAACTGGAAACCCTCAGAAAGCGCACGAACAAGGTGCATCATCTCCTCCAAAATGCCCCGTGCTGGGCACTGCCAGCTGCCCTGGTGGTACACCCAGGGTGCTGTAACAGCCCAGTTCAGCTACAGAAGGTCACTCGGTGTCAGGGGGGGTCTGCAGTGCTGTGACAGGACAGGCCAACGCTCCGACACCAGACACCACCTCCGGAGGTGACGCACACGGTCATCACCACACCCAGGAAAGGAGGGAAGGGCAACACACGCACAATGACTGCAGCACATGGATAATCTTTATTGGTAACATCAGTGGAGCACCAGTAAACCATTACTGACTGTAGTGGTGACACACAGCTGAGGCACATGCTAAGGCACTTTTATTATATAAAAAAATTTTAAATTCTTCTGTGACAGCAATTGGGACACGAGGCTCCCGCATTAGAGAGCTTCAGGCATACAGTATGGTGCTTCATATTTAATTATTTTTACTTTGCTCATAAGTAGGTCTAAATGCAGCATATACAATATGGTTAAGAATACAGGTAAATCCAGCAACCAGTGTACGGTGTAGAAAAGTAAAGACTATCTATATATAACCATGGTCCCGAGAGAAAGGCAGTGATAAAGACCTTTATTTTTTTTCTTAATTACTTATTACAAGAGATACAAAGGCCTTACATATATCTGTGCAGATTAAAGGGTTTTTAATATACTCTTAGTCAATGGTGCACAATAACTAATCCCAACCCCTGGTTACAGAGCAGGTGCAAGAGGCTTGGACATGTCAATAAGAGGAATTTCCCTCCCCTTATCCCCACCCTCTGCCCACTACCCTATTAAATTCCTCTAGATTCTGTCTATTACCATTAAATATATTTGGTCCCCCAGAGATTCTTGGACAAGCACAAGGACATTGTTCTGCTTCCCCAGCCTGTCATTAACTACTGGTCCACACTCAGATGGAACCGCTCAGAGGCAGAGACACTAACAGGACATCATTGCACTTTAGAGATCTGTCCAGACAGGAAAAATAAGAAGAGGGAAAAATGACGAAAAAATAAAAAGAAAAAAAAACAAAGGAAAAAAACAAAGGAAAAAAAAAAAGAAAAAAAAGAAAAAAAAGAAGAAAAGACAACTTTGGCAAGTCCTCTAGGTAACTGGTCCTGAGAGGAGCTTCCCTCTTCACCCCTCCCTGGAAACACGTGAAAGTAGAAAGGGCAAATTGCCATGGCCAAAGCACACCGTTTTTCCTGAAACTGCTCCCAAACCATGTGGGTGGGCAGATTAAAAGAGGCAGAAGTCTGAGGTCACTGAACATGATTGCCGAAAGCAAACAAAGAGGGAGGGGAAAAAATACAGGAAGGAGCTTCCCTGCAGCTAGAATTGAAGACAAAAGGAGATTTACAGCAAAAATAATCTTTCCCTAAGCCCACTCCCTCCAAACTGTGTAAGGATGTACCAGCAGACATGGCACAGACAGTTCTACAGGCCTTTGTAGTAGCC
Source organism: Manacus vitellinus (assembly GCF_001715985.3). NCBI lineage: Eukaryota > Metazoa > Chordata > Aves > Passeriformes > Pipridae > Manacus > Manacus vitellinus. The sequence goes on from NW_021940682.1 coordinate 15,235,937, forward strand.
AAACTGCTGGTCAGATTTCAGAACCCTGACTCTTTGGCATTAAATACAAAGAGGATTAGAAACTGGAAAGAGGAGAAAACTAGGAACACAGATGCCTGATGGCTCCAGATACACAAATCTGGGCTTGCTCTGCAGATCCCCAGCCAATTTAGGAGAGGGTTTGCCGAAAGTCCAATGGAAGAGGGGAGGGGGATTGAATGGGTCACTCCCTCACGTGTAACCTGGGTCAAATGGGAGGACTTATTCAGTAGCTTTGGCTTCACCAGCATCTGCCTTGCCATCCACTTCCTCATCGGAGCACTCTCCTGCACCCTTCCTGACAATACGACGAGTCACGACAAATGGCAGGTCCCCGCGCCTGGGGAAGGACAGACAGCATGTCAGCAACACAAGGGTTCACTGAACTCACCACACAGGGCAGCCTCTGGATAGAGGTAAGGAAGCACCTGCCATGCTGTTTGCTGTGGGCAGCTGCCACCGGGAGCAGCTGCAGCAAGACTTCGCTGGACTGGTTGCCAAGGAATGGCCCAAAATGCTCTGCCTTACCTGAGTTTGCTCTTCAGGGAGCTGACTTCTCTATTCATTGCATCGGCTGTTTCGGTGGCATCCTCCAGCTCACGCTGGAGCTTCCTACGGGATGCATTGGCTCGCTGGGCCTCCTCTTCTGCTTCCTCAAGCTGGCGTTTCAGCTGCTTCAAGCGCATGTTTGCCTTGTCCGCCTGAGTGTGTACAGAGAAAAAAAAAATAAGAAATCAGTGTTTCTCCAGTTACAGCACAGTAGTTAAAGCAGCAAAAAGCAGAGTTTCCAAACCCCTCTCTTCCCTTTCTGAAGGGAGCTGCCTAGGACTTGAGAGGTCTTTTCCTTAAAAGCATTACATTTTCATCTGTCTCATCTTGCAATTATTACAGTGACAGAAAAGAAGAGAAATCCATAGGATGGTTAATGCTAGACCTCTGTTACACACAGACAATGCCTCAGTCATAGCAGGGAAATCCTTCCCCCATGCTGCAGGTCACTATACCCACCTGATCTTTGAATTGCTCAGCATTACGCCTCTCATCATCCACCTGCAGCAAGATATCTTTCAGCTTCTTCTCGGCACGGCGCACTTGCTTGCTGGCAGCCTGGCGCTCCCTACACACAAACACAGGGATGCTCAGACAACACCGCCCATTGCCCCCAACAAATGACCTGACTTTGACAAGTTAGAAACAAGAAGATAGCAAAACCTTCCTTAATTCAGGAAAAAAAGGGATGGGAAGCAATGTTTCTCAGAAATGACCAAAAGACAATGATGTCACACAGATATGAGCCTCCCTGAAGCTACAGAGGGGCAGCAAGCGTATCACAGCTGCAGTTTTAGGAGTGGTTAAGTCAACAACAAGTTGTAAGTCTCTACTGTGAAAAACAAGGAAGGTTTGCCAAGATCTTATTTCTGTATTACCCAGTATACCTAGGATGAAGCTCTCACTCAGACAAATCAAAATTTTTTCAAAAGAGCCTAAAATTCCAGAGTGGGCAGAAGCCGGTAAAACAGAGTTTCTACTAGAACATACTTTGTAAAACAGAGTTTCTACTAGAACGTACTTTGTAAAACAGAGTTTCTACTAGAACATACTTTGTAAAACAGAGTTTCTACTAGAACATACTTTGTAAAACAGAGTTTCTACTAGAACATACTTTGTCTCCATGTCCAACTGCTCTTCCAGCTGTGCTATCTTTGCTTCCAAGGCCGTGATGGTAGCCTTGTACTTGGACTTCACAGCACTCTCCATCTCCTGCAGTTTCAGCTTGAGCTCCTTGTTCTGGCGCTCCATCTGCTGGCGAGCGTTCTCGTTCTTCTGCGCGTTGCTGCGCTCGGCGTTCAGGTCGGCGTTCATCTGATCGATCTGCAGAGAGAGGTAAAGGACTCAGCACAGCCAGTGCTCCAGCCTGAAAGGCTGATTTATTTCTCAGACTTGTAAAGAAAAAGAACCCTCAGGGTGAGCTGAATACTTGGAATAACTGATGCAGAGGGAGCTGTCTGCAGGCAGGGCACTTCTCAAAGTATCTTAGTTTACCCAGATTTTCAAAATAATTCCTTGAATAACAGGTTTATCAACCTCCTCTTAGGGCTAACTAAACTTGCCAATCACGTACACTGCTCTCTGGAGTGAAGACCATGGTCTCACACTTCAGTCTTTGAATTACAGTCTGAATTACAGTCTCTGAATTACAAAAATCCTGAAGCAAGTGGATCCAATATATGTGCTTTACTAATTTATCATTTATTTGCTGTCTGCCTACTTCCACTACAAAGAAGCAGCTTAAAAATACTGACTTGCAACAGTGAAAGGGCAAGAACTCGGTCTACTTCCAAGCCAGGGCTCTGGCTCTCCTCTATCAGAGCAAATGAGCCACTTGGAAAACCATCAGCCTCCCTGGCTTTGGAGCACTAAGAAAACAACGTGCTTGACTCTCAAAGTTGGGCAGACAAAATATGGCAGAGAACAGGCAGATTAAGATCATGGTTTCTATAGCAGCCTAACAAATTTCATATGGTTAGTCCATTTGAAATAGCATAGAACTGGCAGAAAAGTAATTTTCCAAACACATTGTGGCATTGTTCAGCACGTCAAGCTGGAGTAACATGCAATGGATCCTCTTTCTCAATACCCCTTAGTAGAGAAAAAAGGGACTGGGAGGGGTTTTTTGGGTGGGGTTTGTTTGGTTGGTTTGTTGTTTTTCTTTTTAAATAAACTTGGGAGATTATTCCAGATACCTAATGATTTAAAATTATCAAAACCAGTGAGTTAACATCAGTTTTGGCTGCTATTTTCTGTATCATGGTATTCAGCAGTTTCATCTTGCTCACACCTCTGGACTTCTGAGGGCCTGTACTGTACAAAAAGCAGCAGCTGGCATTACTCAGAGTGTGGTTTGGCAATTTACACAGACTGGAGAACCCCTACTGGCATGGTGCAGCCTGAACAGGTACCTGAAGATTTGCCTTCTTGAGCCGGTCATTGATTATCTCTGTGTTGCCCTGTTCTTCTTCTAACTCCTCCTCCAGCTGAGCTATCCGTGCCTCCAAGCGTCTCTTCTCCTCCATGGCCAGTGCTCTATAGGACACAGAATCATGAAAGCATTAAAGCAGCACTGATGGCATCAATGCCTTGGGGAAAATTCACCACTTGTATACAAAATAAGCTCAGTCTTTCCAGAGCAGAGGGGATAGAGTGTGTGCTGCAGTCTACACAAAAATAACAGCCTGCAAAGTATTTTCTCAAAGCAGCTCCTCCTCCTTTAAATGGGGAACATTACTCACCCTTTACCGCTGTTGTTGGCAATCTCATCAGCCAGCTCATCCCTTTCTTGCTGGGCCTGGCGCTTGGCACGCTCAGCAGCTGCAAGTTCCTGGAATGGAAACGAGACGGTCAGTGATCCAATAGGAAGCTACCAATTAATGCAGCATAGGAAAAAGTAGTTACTGGTAATGGCTGGTATGGTCTCTAGCAAGATCCAAAGTTAATTATATGACACAGTCTGTCCCTTCTCCACCCCACAGCTTCCTTTGCTTTGCACACTCCTACCACAGCTGTCAGGAACAGGCCAAATTTTGCATTTTGAAGTGGACCTCATATTTGAGCAGAGCAAAAAGCACAGAAGAAAGGAAATAAAACACAAGCTTAGACCGCTACATATACTTCTTGGCCAAAGGAAACAAACCAACCCTTGACTTGTATGCATATTCCATTACCTCCTGCAACTGGATCATCTCTGCCTCCATGCTCTTCAGCTTCTTCTCATTTTCTTTGGCCTGTGCCAGGATCTCTTCTCTGGAAGTACGTGTGTCCTCCAGTTCCCGCATGTAATCCTTCATTTGTGCCTGAAAAGGGAAAATAGAAATGGATGAATTTTAGAGCATTCACATTAACAACTTGGGTTTATTTGTCTTATGGGAAACATGGATGGAAAACGGAAATACGGATTCATTGCTCTTCAGCCACCAAAAAGGCTGCTGTAAAAACAAAAGGAATCATACTTTTCACTTTTCACAGGTAACAAGGATAAATATAAATGGAAGCAAACAGGACTGCTTATTTGCAGGGAAAAAAGTTTTCTCAGATAAAGGGAGAGAGGAAGGGAGGTACAGGAAGCTTTCTAGCAAAGCAACGGAATGGCCATTTTAGGGAGGATTTAGGGTTCCAACAACAGATCAACAACTGCCTGCAGAAATTAAAGAAAGCACAACAGAACTGTCTTGGGGCAGGTTCTAAATGTTATTTATAGTCTTCTAGCTTTGCAGCTCTGTAATCCTTTCCAAAAACACTGACCTGAGGCAAGCACTAGAGCGGACTTTGCCTACAGCTTGTCTCCCAGGGAGTTAAAACAGGCAGATTGGGATTAGAAGGATGTTTGAAATGCCAATAAATATTTTGTGGTAAATTGCTACAAGGTTCTGCTGCTCTTGTGACACTGATGCATGGTTCTCGTGAGGTGAAATCCTGTATCCTGTTTCCCCAGGTAAATGCTCTACACTGACAGTGTCTCACCTGCAGTTTGCGGAGCTGCTTGATGGCTTCTTCACGATTCTTGTTAGCAGTGTCTATATGGCTTTCCAAGTCCTTCAGGTCCAGCTCTAACTTCTTCCTGGCAGCCACAGCCATGGATCGCTGTTTTCGTTCATCTTCCAATTCCGCCTCCATCTCCCGAACCTGTGTGAAGAAACACAGGCATCAGCATTTCAGCTCCTTCATTTCCCAACACCCACTTTTCACATCCCCCTTTCAAACGCTACATAAGTGCAAGCATGTGACTTGTCTTCATTCTTCCTGGCAGGGGGATGGGGCTAACATTCCTCACTAATAAAGCCTCACGGGTTCCTTTGATAGACAAAGGCTGTTTCAACAATCACACACACAAGGGAGAAAGTCTCTCACAGCTTTGCAGTGCTGCCTGGAGTGTTACCATTAACAACACTCTGGATCGGCACTGTCTGTCTAATCATCTTTGGACACAAGTGCTTCTATGTACAGAACACTTTCAGGATTTACAGAGCAATTCTTACCTGTCTGATCAGCTGTTTCTTCTTCTCTTCATTCTGTTCATCACGTCCCTGGAGATCCCGGTCAAACTGTGCCTTCATAGCCTGTTGGTTCACTTCTAGCCGCAGTTTGGCATCCTCTGTGGCCTGCAGTTCATCCTCCAGCTCTTCCAGCTGTGTCTTCATCTCCTCCACCTGCTGCTCCAGGGCTCTCTTAGCTTTCTCCAGCTCATGGACCTACAGCACAGTACCACACATGAGGTTTCCTCAAAGAGTGCAGACAATTTAATCTACCCTAACAGCAAAAAAGACTAAGAACAGCCACCCACATCACACAGAATACCAGAACACTGCATCTGTCCCTTGTATTAGGGCAGGTGCGAGCTGCCAGTCTGAATCACAATTACTGTTAGTTCTGGTCATGTATATGTGGTGGTGGGGAGAAAGAGAAAAGCATCTGTCAGCCCAGTCCTGATTTACTGCAGACTTATCAGAGCCGGACACCTCCGGTTCTGAAAGAATTCAAGAAAATACTTCTTGGTCTCTGATTTTGTTCTTTTCCTTCCATACACATAAGGTTTTTTGTCTTCAAATATTGGGGTTAATGTCTTCCACTGCCTGGCTAATCACTGTATTTTACTTATTAGGATCACAGCATAGGGATATCTGCACAAGGATACCAGTTAATTTTCAGTTTGTCAGTACCTCATTTGGGCCATTTCCAGGCTCTTCCAACCCATTTTTCCCCCTTATTAATGTAATACAAACATAACACTCACAAACTCACAATGTATCCGGTATTCTCTACAACATCCCTCTGTGTTACCACGAGAATAAGCTTTTTACAGTGTTAAAGTAACAGTATCACCTGTGTGACATTTCCTGCCCAAATAAATTTAGCTTCATACTTACACTTTTCCCAACATCATCCTTTGAACTCATCAGATCTTCCATCTCTGCGCGGAACTGCTTATTGACTCGCTCCAGCTCAGCCTTCTGCTCTATGGCTTCTTCCAGGGCTCTGGCCAAGGAGAGGGCCTTAGTCTCCTTCTCACGGGCTTCTGCCTCAGCGCGGTCCCGTTCTTCTGCATACTTGGCAGAGATGGTCTTCTCCTCTGCCAACAGCTACAAGAGCACAGCATCAGTATTCTGAGAAATTACTGATAATTTTCTAACAAGGTAAACATGCATCTTTTCATCAGAGCCTTCTTAACAGTCTTCTTCTACAGGTAGAAGGAATCAAGAAAATGCAGCTTCACAGAATGAGGCATGGACCCCATTTTTAACAACTGTGATGACCCCAAGTAAACAACTCCTGATTCCCTAGGCCTCCAACCTATTATTTCCAACTTTCTCTCAGAGATGATCTGCAAACAATGCTTCAAACTCAATCTTGGTTTTGATATAAATGTTATCCCTTTGGGAAAAGGAACGTTACTAAGCTTCCTATGCATAGAACAGAATTGATTTACTTCTATTAAAGCTTGTTTCTCCACTCTACGTACTCTGCCTTAGTTCAGAAATAAATAAGCATTCTCCAAGCCGTATTGCTTTTATATTTTTAAAGAAGACCTGTCAATAAGATCCACCTACTGAATACCCAGTGACTGAAGCCATACCTGATCAAACTTCTTCTGCTTCTTCTCTAGGTTGGAAACGATCTGCCGCTGATGATCCAAGTCCACAGCAAGGTCATCCAGCTCTTGCTGCAGGCGGGTCTTTGTTTTTTCCAACTTGTCATATGCAGCTATCTTCTCATCATAACGCTGGCTCAAGCCCTCCAAGTCCTTCTGCAGCTTCTTCCTGGCTTCCTCTGCTGACTCAAGGCAGCCCAGACCATCATCCATCTTCTTCTTTGCATCTATTGCCTAAAGGACAAAGATTGTTCATGAAACCACACCACGAGTAACGCTATGTGCAGTTTACTGTCACCAGAAGTTTAGGATATAAGTCTGCTCATTTCTGAAGGTACTACTACCCCCTCACATAACACTGTATGATTGAATGCCCAAAGGAGTTTCTGGAGAGAAATCTACAACCAATTCATATGATTATCATCAGAGATCTCATTTCTTCTTTTGCCCAAATCAGCAGGATCACCCTTTCCCAGGAAAGGTTGTGTTATTAGAAGCCAAGTCTGCATTTAGATTTTACTTCCCTCAAGACACTTCTGCTTCTTCTCAAAAATCACTGGTTTATGGGATTCTGTACCTGTTGCTGAAGAACAGAGATCTGTTTCTCCAGGTTTCTCTTTGCCTCCTCTTCTTCTTCCAGCTGCTCCTTGAAAGCATTCTTCTCATCCTCCATTTGCTTCAGCTTAGTGCTGAGACTCAGTTTTAGGCGAGTCTCCTCCTGCAGCAGCTCCTATAAAGCAAACACACCGGTGGAATTCAGCACCACTCCTTGGCTTTAAAGGTTCACAATCCTCATCCACTCTCTCCAGAATGAGTACTTCTTAAGTTGAGTTTAAGTATGCAACTTAATTCACAGATAAGACAACCAACCGAAGGCAGAATTTAAATAATTGTCTTCCAGTGATATAGTATAGAAATAAAATATTCAGAAGGGTCTTATTCTCTCCTACAGTCAAATCATTAAAGTATACTCATTACCACACAAACCTTTCCACAGTCCTTTCTCAAGTCCTCCAAGTAGCACACAAAGTATTAAAACCTTTCCCAACAATAGCAAAACTGTACTCTGCTATGTGTCTTTCTCATATTCCAGTACCAAAGGAACAGACAACAGGCCAAAGTGCTCTAGCATGGTCAAAACCAACACCGGTATTAGCAGAAGTGTACAGCACTGGTCATTTACCAGCTTAGGGCACAACAACATTGACTGACTTATGCTGCCAGTGCTTAAGCTGAACGAATCTTTAAACTAGTGCAGAATCTTTATATTGTGCCCTATCTTTGAGTCTGTTTTTTAAAAAAGAGTAGTAAGTAGACAGAACATCAAGGACTGTTTGAGGTCACTTAGTATCTGAAGTTTGATGCTCCTCCTTTCCCTTCCAACCTGCTTAGTACTCCATGCTTTACCGAAAGTGTCACACTCTACTAACTGTAAATGGTTGCTTCAATCCCAAAGTCTAAGGATGATTTATTTCCTGAAAAAATACCAAGTTATTTGAATCTATCACTTCCACAACATCCACTGAGAATGAAAAAAAATTCTGCTTGACAAATTTACTGGAAATCACACACACATGCACGCACAAAAAACCCTGTCAAATACTTGACTATGAAGATCTCAAACAAGAACCTAGCATTCCAGTCAGTTCTAGCACTAAAGAGCTCTCAGGTAGAAAGGTGATAGAAGAGGACTTCTAAATCCAAGATGGGGAAAAGTCACATATGTTGCACATACTGAGGAAGCAGAAGGAAGATAAACAGCTTGTTTCTGTACAAATGCTCCTAATAACACGTAATATAACCCCTAAGCAAAAAAAAACCAGACTCAAAGCTTTGAATTGCTGTACATCCAGTACTTAATGGTGTCCAGAGTGATTTCTCACTTTAACAATTTGTAATGGACACTGGCTGCACCACACACAGTTGCCTTGGTTTCCAAAGCTCTCACCTGTGTATCCTGAAGCTGTGATTCCAGAGCAGAGAAATCTTTTGCTAATTTGATTGATTTGCTGTCAGATTGGTTCAGAAGACCTGTGACATTGTCCAACTCAACCTGAAGGAGAGATCAGAATATCAGTTACTGAATGCATCAGCAAAAACAAAGACAGGAACGGGTGAGCAGCTACAAGACCCAAAAGTGAAAACTGAGGCACCTCTCAACAGTAAGGCATGTGTACATAACCTCTCAAGGAATGAATACACAATTTCCAAAATCCCAGGAATTAAATATGAGAAGTTGAAAAGAGAACTTTACTTGGGATCACCTCTGTTGCAACAGCCTTCTGGTTTTGGTTGCTTTGGGTTTTTTTAAGGTCTATATGGGATTTTAGACAGGTAAGCAATTGTAAAAGCTTCTATTTAACTAACTCTCTTCTATTTTAACTGCTTCAGGATTGTATCTAGAGTCTCAAAATTACATTTTCACACTCCAAAAGATAGTGCATACACTGCAATGCTCAACTTTTAATGACAACTCTCCATAAAGGAAGGCCAAAGACAACATTTTATGTGACTCAAAGGGATTTGTTGTTCCTTTGAAGAAAGGAGGAGAAACCCTAAGTTTCCACATCACCCTTGAGCCACTCCTCAACACCATCAACCACATTACAAAGCTTCAAGGCACTGTCTTCCAGGTGAGTTGCACGATCACCAGTGTGTCTGTGCCACTCTAGGTCCCCAAGCAGCTGAACACTCACAGAACTCTGCTGTGCAAACCACTGCACACTGAAGGGGTGCAGACACGCTGACTCTTTCAGGCTTACAAAACTCAAATGGCAACTGGTTATTTCACCTTCTCAGGGCTGCTCAAGGTAAGTGACATCAATCCAAATATCCTGCTCTGGCAATGAGTTAAAGGAATTTGCATAGTCCTTGGGAAGCAAACTGTGGATTTGCTTTTTGTAGGAACCTTATCCTCAGGAGGAACAAGATTTGTCAAATAGTTACGAGGAGGTACCACCCTACAATCTTTTCTCTCCAGCCCTGGGCTGAAGCTAAGGAAAACCCAAGCCACTCACCTGCAGTTTGTTCACCCTCTCAGCCAGTTCAGTCTTCACTCTTTCGCCTTCTGTGAATTTCACCTGCAGTTCCTGAAGCTGAGCATCGACTTTTTTCCGCTTGTGCTCAGCATCCCCTTTGCCCTGCAGAAGAGCCTTCACCTCATTGGACAGTTCAACCTTCTCACTTTCCAGAGCTTGTTTTGCTTTTTCAAGATTTGCTTTCACCTGAAGAGGAAAACAAAAAGCAGCAAAACCCCTCAGACTTTAGATATGGCAGGATCCTTCCACTGAGTACATGTTTTTTCCAACAAGCAAGCTAAAGTTCAATGTTTAGCAGCTAATTGGTAGACTGTTTATTCGGAAAAAAACAATTTGAACAGCCTGCTACTGATAAGTAGGAAACAATCTAATACTCAGAGAAGATAACAATACAGAAGAAAGTCTTGCACCATCAGATTTCCTAATTAAAGGTGGTACAAGTCAACAAGTGCTAGCAGTGAAAAGAATGTCTTGGCTGTGTAGCATAACATGCCTGATGGTGTAAAAAAGAATGAATGCAACTATTTAAAACAGCTTTATATATGCTTCATAGCAAAAAATGATCTAGCAAGGGAAGAATACATGCATCAGAGGCCTAGTATCATGAACACTTCATGCTCTTCTGCAGCTCTCATTTCAGGGAGGTTGACTGCTTTGGCCTTGTGTTTTCTGTTTCACATACCCGTTTGGTTTGTTCTAACTGCTCTGCCAGCTCTTCAATAGCTTGTGAATGCTTCTGCCTCATCTCTTGGATTTGAGCCTCATGAGTCTTTGCCTCATCTTCAAGAGTTTTCTTCAAAACCGTTACTTCTTGTTCTCTCTTTGACCTGAAAAATTCACAAATTCCACTTAGATGCCAAGGAAGGAATCAAGCACAAGTGTATATCCACCAACAGTACCTCTAATGCAGGAAAGTGCCATGGTCTGTTTAGCCCTACAGGCTATAAAGACACTTTTCAAAGTCAGCACTTAGCATTGCATCCTTCCTAAGCACAAGCTGGCAGCATTACTTTCAGCCTGAAAGTATGAATGTTTCCAGGGTACCACTAACACTTTGGTTAGGAAGCAAATCAACTTTCTTACATCAGGTGAGGTAACGCAGTCTGGACTACAGCTTGCACACTAGTCCGAGGCTGCCAACCAGCCTACCCTGACAAAGGCAAAGACTTGCTATGGTAAGAGACTGAATGCACCAGCATTTATTAAAAACAGTCAAAACCAAACCCAAATAAAGATAACACAGCTCCATGTTGGAGTTACCTCAGCTCTTGCTGAGCAGCTGTAGAATCTAGTGTGTCTTCTAGCTCTGTTTTCAACGCTTCCAGCTCTTCTCCCAGATCCCGCTTCTGTTTTTCAGCTTTATTCCTGGATGCTCTCTCTGACTCCAGGTCTTCCTGCAATTCAGTGATCTGGGATTCAAGTTCCCTGATCTTTTTCAGGGCCATGTTCTTCTGAGCTGCCTCTTCTTCCACTCTGTGTTCAACACAAGGTTTTGGTCAGAGCCAGACTTAAACCATACACAAATTAAAACGACCTGTCTTACCAAGAATAATCAAGAAAAAAAGCTGGTTTTGGTCAGCTCTACAATATTACATTCGGACTTTGATCCATATATGATCTACAAACTCTAAGCTCTATTTCCCAATACTTGAGAGAGCACAATTTCTTACGTCAAAGAAGGGGACAGAGAGAGACTGACAACAGAAGAAAGCAGAAGAAAAAGTACCATTTTACATTGGAAATTGGACACTTAACTGAACAGATGAATACAGCAAGTACCAGAGAGACAGTGTGTTGACACTACTTTTTAACCCCATCTGAAATATTACTGCTCCAGTGAAATGCATGCAGTGCCCATTACATTCATAGTCTAGTTCTGTATGGAGAATGTGGCAGTGAGCAGCAGCCAGAGAACTCTAATGTTGAGGACATGGATCTTTAACAGTGCACAGGCTAAAATACAACATCCACAGACTGCATTTAGTCCCTATTCCAAGTGACACAAGACAAGAAATACTTCCCAACCTGGTGGTCCCTGAACCCCACAGGTCAGGTTCTCACCTAGCTAAGGCTGCCTGCAGCTCCTCTTCCTTCTTGGCCAGCTGCATTTTGAGTTCTGCAATCTGAGCCTGCAGCTCAGCAATCTGGTCATGCAGATCACTGGAGTCCCCTTCAAGCTTCCGACGAGTCTTTTCCAATTCCTGCCTCTGCTTTTCTTCGCGTCGCAGGCGTTCTGATGAAGATGGGGACATGTTTAGTTACACGGATGACACATACTCAAAGAACATTGTAGGAACAGAGAAAAATAGATCTATTTAAGCAATAGTTTCTTTCCTAATAATACAACTGTCCAAACTGTAGCTGGAGTGCATTGTTCTGTCAGGACCTGTACATGCAACTACCCCCATATTTTGCTCTCAAACCACATCTGGGCAATTCCCTTCCCCTCACCTTACAGCCAAGCCTCCTTCTCCCTTTTTGCTGTAAGATTGGCAGCACAATGCCAGTCTCACACCACACAGGCATAAGCACTCATCGAGTGATGCTGAACACAAGGTCTACTCCCCCTTTACTGAAGCTAAAGAGGCTGGCTCCTGCTTTATTAACCTGGGCAGTCTCCAGATGAAGAGCCTCCTAGAACTCTGAAGAACTTGTGCAAACAGGCTATCAGAAACAGCACTAACCCTGACAGACTGATGCTGCTGGAAGTAGAAAAGTGGAGACACTTCCACAGCAGGAGAAGAAAGAGAACCAGCCTCTCTTCTCCATTGGCCTGCTGCATTAGAGAGGATTTTTATTTAGATCAAGGGCTCAGCTGACAAGCCACATAACCTTCAGCTGGCCAGTGCACAGCTCTATCAAATCAATCGATAGCTTACACACTATGGACTGATTTTTAACCCCTCAGAAACTGGGGAAAACTAAAACTCTAGAAATGAAACTGAAGTTCAACAAATTTTAACAACACCTAAAACTAATTAGACAAGGTCTTTGCAGAATCTGTCTTTAATCTTAAAAGAAAAAGAAAACCCAAACCAAAAAAACCTCAAATCACCTTCAAGGTCTGTGATCATGGCCTCATGCTTATTCTTGAGTTTGGCTAAACTCTTAGATTTCTCCTCTTCCTCTGTCAGGTTTGTTGTAAATTCAGACATTCTGTCTTCCAACAGTTTCTTTTCCTGCAAAATTGAGAGAGCAGTGTCAAAGCAGTAGCTGGAATTACAGGATATTTTGCCAGAGCTGACTGTGCATAGAGATGTCAATGTCATGAGTGCCTACTCCTGCTACAAACTCAGAAAGAAAAAAATCCTTTCAGGATCACAGACAGTATTCAAATAAATTTGAATTTAAATTAAAGATTTGTATTTGATGGTCCTTTCAAAATTGAAAGGGAAGTCTGTTAATGAAATAACTTGATACTGCTTGGCATAACAATGTATCAGAAAATGTTTGCTCATGGATCATTATTTAGTCAAGGCTACTTAAATATCACACAATAGTGACTGTCAAGAATACAACCAGGCAGGTAATTTCAAAAATTCAGGTCAGAATTCTCAAAGACAACACTGAATTAATTAATAAAATTCCCTGTAAGAGGGGAAAGGTCAGCTTTTGGAGGGTGGCTCCAAAAATACTTGTGTATTTTTAGCTTGTGGAAGAAGCTGCAGGAGTCTTACCTTAGCCAATTTGAGATTCTGATCTTCCAGAACTAGCACATCTTCTTCCAGTTTCTTCAATTTGGCCTCTGTGGTCACTTTTTCTAGCTGCAGCTTCTGCCTTGCACTTTCCTCTTCTTCGAGCTGCTCCTCTAGTTCCTTCACAACACACACAGAAAAGCAAGGTGTTGGTCAGTGCTGCTCACCTACCCATGTAACAGCACAGGGGCAATACTAAAACAGGTTTCTTCACCCTTCCTTCAAGGTTTTATTAGTAGCTCCTAGAGTGACATCTCTGTCGTGACATAATGCAACATACTGCATCCTAACCAACAAGTTTTCTAGCAGAATAGACAATGCTATATTTTGCAAAGAGCACTACCTTTCCTAAAACAAAGCAAAGACTCCTCTAATTATTTGAGAAGTGGTCATCATCTTCAGGAACGGAACGGCTCGTTCCAGATGACTGACTGAACGCCTCAGGCTCAGCACCAGAATCGCTGCATTCTGTTGCTGTTTCCACTGATAGATTTTTCTATGCCTTTTTTTCCCCCTGCTCTCTTTCATTTCCCTCCAAGTTGAGACAAAAGAACCACTCTAACATTTACTAACCTCTTTACTGACAAGAGATAGCATTCCTAAGGCATTACCTGGATGTTCTGCTGCATTTTCTTCTTTTCAGCCTGAAGATGTTGACACCGTTCTTCCTCTTCCTCCACCCTTGCTTCCAGGTCATGACATATCTCCTCCAGTTCTTGTTTCTTGGCTGTCAGGCGGGCTCTTATCTCCTCAGCTTCAGCACAGAGTTCGGTTTCTGCTTGCAACTGTTCCTGCAGCTGCATCTTCTCTGCCATTAGCTACATTGGATGCAAAGCCACAAGTAAGACAAGCTCCAACTTACCAAAGCACTTAGCAATCTGTGTTAAGTGAAGTTATGTGCTCCTGTGTTCCACGGCTACAGTTTTAAACACTGCAGCACTCGCCTGCTCCTAATCAAAAGCTAAATATCAAATCACAGTTTCAAGTGTTGGTTCTCCTTCACAAGCCACACGATGCAACCCCATATCATGTTAGCCTTCACAAATTTTTCAAGACCATATCCATTTGAAATAAGGATATTGTCTATTTCCCCCTGCAAAAGTAATGAATAATTAACAGCCCTACAGAAAAACAATTCTGCTTCCACCTTCTGTGTTCCAAACAGAAAGGATTCCATTAAAGATGAGACTGAATTCAACCAGCTTGCTACAAAACATACCCAAAGGAGACTTTTCCTCACATAATGTCTCTAGAAGAGCAATAGGTGGTCACTGTACAAAATGACCTGCTGGAGGAACTAAGCTGGGAAGAGGGGCAAAGCAAATTGACCAAGATGGCAGCCAAGTCCCATGTTTCAGCAAGCTGCAATCCTGCAGCTTGTCCATCAGACCAAGAAAGCAAAAGAGGTGTTCTCAAGCAGTTAGACAAGTATAGAGAGAACAACTTTTACACATCATATTTTCAAACTCACCTGAGCCTGGAAGGTCTCCATCTCAGTCAGTCTATTTTCTGCAGCTATCTGCTTCTCCTTGACCTTTATTAGTTCTTCTTCCTTGGCCATCATCTCCTCTTCCTGTCTGCTTACTTGCAGAAGGGGTTTCACCTGAAAGGGAAACCAAGGGAATGAGATGTATATAAGGAAAAAAGGGAAACATAAAGAAATGCTCTTGCACTTGATAAGCATTGAATAAAAAACCATTTTACATAAGTGTCATACTTGAAGGACTGACCAGTTCTTTTTTGTGAACATCAGGGGAATCAGAGGACTAGATATCATCTACTCTGTCAACAGCACACTTTCTGCCTGTCCATCTATTCCTCCGGAATGGGATGCATAAGGAAAGGGTTCAGTAATTTCCAGACCCTCAAGGGTTAAGCAGTAATAGGAAGAGAATAAAAAAGTTGCAGTACAGGGGGGAAATTTACATCCAAGTCAATGTCATACACATGGACTTCTGTAAGGCCTTTGACACAGTCCCCCACAACATCCTTCTCTCTAAATTGAAGAGATATGGATTTGATGGGTGGAGTGCTTGGTGGATCAGGAACAGGCTGTGTGGTTGAATCCAGAGGGTAGTAGTCACCAGTTCAATGTCCAGATGGAGACTGGTGACAAGCGGTTCCCTCAGAAATCCTTACTGGGACCAGTGTTATTTAATATCTTCGTTAATGACACAGACGAAGGGATCCAGTGCACCCTCAGTAAATTTGCAAATAACACCAAGCTAAGCAGTGCCACTGATGCACCAGATGCCAACCAGAGGGACCTGGACAAGCCTGAGAAGTGGGCCCATGGGAATCTCATGAGGTTCAATGAGGCCAAGTGTAAGGTCCTGCACCTAGGTCATGGCAATCCCCTGTTATCAGTATAGGCTGAGAGGTGAAGGGATTGAGAACATCCCTGTGGAGAAGGACATAGAGGTTTCTGGTAGATGAAAAACTGGACATGAGCTGGTAACATGTGCTTACAGCCCAGAAATTGTGTCCTGGGCTGCATCAAAAGCAGTGTGGTCAGCAAGTCAAGGGAGTGGATTCTGCCCCTCTAATCTGGTGAGATCCCACCTGGAGTAGTGACTGTGTCCAGGTCTGGGGTACTCAGCCTGCTGGAGTGGGTACAGAGGAGTGTCACAAAAAATACCATAGGGAGCACCTCTCCTATGAAGACAGGCTGAGAGAGTTGGAGTTTTTCAGCCTGGAGAAGAGAAGGCTACAGGGAGACCTTACAGCACCTTCCAGTACTTAAACAGGGTTTCTAAAAATGATGGGGCCAAACTTTTTAGGAAGCCTGTTGTGATAGGACAAGGAATAATAGCATTAAACTATCAGAGGATAGATTTAGACGACATATAAGGAAAGAATTTTTTACAACAAGGCTGGTGAAACACTGGAACAGGTTTTTTTAGAGGTGGTGGATGGATGCCCCATCCATGGAAACTCACAGTCAAGTTGGATGGGGCTCTAAGCAAACTGATCTAGTTGAAGATGTCCCTAGTTATTGCAAGGGGGTTGGATTAGATGATGTTTAAAGATCCCTTGCAACCCAAACTACTTGATAATTCTATAAAAAGACAAACAACACCCATCTCTGTGCCTACCCCATAAAACCCCTTAGAAGTAATTTTATAGGAAGAAGAAAAGTTTAAACTCTGCTCTCAACTCTCATTTAGCTGCAAAGGCTCAAGGCTAAAAAGCAAGAAATCCCATGGATTTAGAAAAGAGACCATTTCTTCATGTGTTCATTGTCTTTATAAAGGTAAAATATCTAGAAGTATTACAGCAAGATCAGACCTCAGTGCTTTTCCTTTGCTCTTACAACCCTGGACAAAGAGATGGCAAGCCACCCCCATAATAATAATTTTTGCCTAGCTAAATTGACTAGTCACATGGCAAGTGACTCTCTGAAGTGCCACATCATCAAAGCAAGTGATCCCCTTACTGTTCTTAGGCATAAAACATTAAAAGATGACTTCTGCTTTTCCACAACATTACTTGGATATGGCCTTGTATCCGATTTATGCATAGATATGCATGTGACATATTGCATAGCTATAAAATGTACTATGATATGCTCTGCCTGAACAAATCAAGGTGTAGTTTCAAGCCAGCCCAATTGCAGAGGGAGTGCTTTTTGTGCTCTGGTTCAACCTGAGAAGCTGAAATTGCAACCAAACTGTCGAAATTGCAAAGGGAAAAATATTACCTTGGTGAACAACCTCCACCACTGCCAGTTCCGCAGTTTCAAATAGGCAGCACAGTTTCTCTGAAGCACTTTCATAGCTGTCAATTGCTGCTGGCGCTTGGCAAATGCTCTGCAAAGTAAGGGGAAGTCAGACAAAGGAACACACAGCAGCACACAATTCTCATCACCAAGCCCTTTCCAAGATACTTCTATGTTTTTTCTTTAGAAGGTTCTCTCCTAAAAAAACAGCAAAGTTTTCAGTGAACTTTCTCTCTTTTCAAGTTTTTTTCTGCTCAGGTAAGAGTGGCTATTCTTTCCTTTGTTCAATTTCCTATCTAATAATTTTTTCCCTAATGTCTTCTAATCTGAAAAGCCTCACTATTTTCACTTCCAGAAAGGGAGATCTGGAACAGAGGTGTGTTTTCCCACCAAACTGACAGGTACTACTTTTGTTTTTACAACTGTACCATTTACAGCCCTGCCTAGTAGCTTATGAGAAATCCTACACCTCCTGGATCAGTACTGTATTAAGACCTTTTCATTTTCACCTTTGCAATTTGCAACACTTTTGTCAAAAACCTGGTCTGCTGCATAGTACTCTTATAAAGAGGAACAGACTTCATTGCTCAGGTAGTTTCTGGGATAGCAGCACACAGAGATTCCGGCAGGTGCCAGAAGTCTGGCCTTACAGAGATGAAAAAGCCCTAAAAGACCACAAAGTGTTAATTATACACAAAAAATAAATCATGACCTTTCTGGCAAAAAATAATTTCTAGCTACCTTTTACTGAAGATAAACTTGCACATGAATAGGAGAAATATGTACTTGAAAAATTATGGTACTTACTTTCTGGCCAGGTAGCCTCTGCAGCATGCCTGGAAGCCAATAATGACATCTGTGATCTTCAGGTCTCTCTCTTCTTCAAGATGAGCAAGGACTCCAGCTCTGAAAAACACTTTACTCTGCCCAATTCTGTAAAGGTTGGAATCCAGCTCCAATGCTTTGATCTAAAATGAGAGAGGGAAGAACTCAATGTCCTGCAAAGGCTGCTTCATGTGAAACATCACAAAACACATTTGTGTCCCACGACTGTACGACATCCCTTCCCTACAATGAGCTGCTCAGGCCAACCAAAGTTGCTAACTCCCAATAAAGTCCTGCTCTGTCCTAATTAAGAGGAGTTTGAGCTCAACCAAGCACAGCATGAAATGGAGGTAAGCACAGACAGAAAATATGACAGAAAACACTGTTCTATACAACATCACATCAAGCACCCAGAATACAAGGAAGCTGTGACGAACATGTCTAGTCCCTAGAGTCCTCTTCCTTTCCTAGAGGAAACACATCTGTTGATCCTTCCTAATCACTTTTCCCAGCCCTAACCTATGTCAAAAAAAGACACCCCAACCCAACCTTCCTTCAAAGGATTTGCTGTCAAGGCTTATAATGGTTAAGAATAATAAGCTATACTCCCTTCAGACAGAAAAAAAGGGAATCCCTTACAGTCAAATTCAATTCAGTCTCCCCTAATCATCAAGCTAGAGCCAAAGCTTTTCCTTTGAAGCAGGTAATTCTGCGGAAATTAATTGGAGCCTTCACTGAAAGCATTTGTCAACAGCAGGCCATTACAAAAATTTTATTGAAACTTATACTTTAAGAATGTGCTAAAGATAACATTAATGCTTCTAAGCATTTGGATTCTATGAACACTGCTGGCATCTTAAAGTGTATGCACCTGTGGAAACAGAAAGATCCTCTTTGCCTAAGATTACTGAACCTCATGCTAGCCAAAAGCCTCCATCCATGAAGCCAAGAGAAGGCTTTTTGCACCCCTCTCTCAGACAAAACATTTGACTTTGGAATTTTGGTCTGATATATTTAGCATTCACAACTCCAACTTTTAAACCACACTCCTAAAGCTTATTCTATTCAAGTAGAGTTTCTGGGATGTCTTACCATCAGCACGCAAGCCTGCTTTCCGTCCATAAATCCTTTGGGAATTGCATTTGGAGTTAAGATTTCATATCTGAAAACGAGAAAGCATCAGACCAGTCACACAAGTATATTTTAAAACAACAACAAACAAAATAAATCAGTATGCATTCCTATGTCATTATGAGTTTGGCAGTTCAGAGAAAAAAATTCTATGAATTCTCTCTATTCAACAGAGTATGAAGCAGCAGTCTCGGATGGAGTCCTCTACACCTCACCTTAACCACATGCTTACTAGAGAAGTCAAAGATGCTTTTGGAAGGTTTAGTGCCAGGGAATACCAAGATACAGATGTGCTGCCTTTGAAAAATTGGTGATCTAGTTGCAATAAAATACTTCAATTTTTGTACTTATGTCTAAACTTTGCCAGGGCAAAGACTGCTTTGGATTCTTTTCTAGGGCTCACCTTTGTCTGAATTCCTGGAATACAACTCTGTTGGGGAAACCTTGACGACAAATACGGATTCCCTCCAGCACTCCATTACAGCGAAGCTGGTCGAGGACCAAGTGGGGATCTAGTTTTCCAGCCTAGTGAGGAAAATGTATATTTTATAAATACCACAAAGCTTTTACAAAAGGGGCTTACCCCCTTGCCTCTCTCTCTTTTTTTGTAAAGCAGTCAGTTCTCTCTTTTCCAGTTAGAAACAACTGAAAGCTTTTATGCTACCTTATGAAGAACTGCAAAGATCAGTCTCCAAAATTTTAGTAAGTATACAGTTATTTAGAACAACCTTAAAAAGATACCCTGAGAAAACAGGACCTCTTCAAGATCTTTTGCCAAACCTGACAAAAGATAACAACCCAGCCACATGCCCCAGGAAGCCCAGGTAAGACTGCCTGGGCTGTGCTGTTTTGACTGTACCTTTTTCTCATGGTTGGGGATAATGCAACGGACGAAGTTGGGGTTGGTGTTCCTCAAGGTAGCCATCAGTTTAGCCAGCTGTTCTTTATAGAGCTGTCCCACTGTTCGGAACATACCCTTCCTGGTTTTAAAGGCCCCTGGCAATGCTGTATCTGACATACCAGCTACCTGATCCAGCCCAACAATACGGTCAACTAGAGAGAGCACAAGAAAGAGTGTTAAAATTCAGCCACAAACAAAGGAAGCACTGGAACATACAAAGAACATCTGGGTAGAACAGGATCAATGAGAGGAGCTGCAGGATCCTTTTTGCTTCATCTCTACACAGATGTCGACTCCTGTACAGAAGTTGTGCAGGGATAGGAGCAGGAAGGAAAAGAAAGCATCAGCTCGCTACAGGAAGTTTGAGTGATGGAGTTAAACTTACTCCCAAACATATTCTACTGATGCCCTGGATGGCAGCTCTGGAAGAGCAATCCAGAAATGAGTTTTGGATGCTTCTACTTGCTTAGCTTACAATGTAAGACAACAAACCAAAAGTTCTAGCTGCTAGCCCAGCAGAGTCAACTATTAGTTAACTCTGATCCAGAAATGGCCACAGACAGAGAAAAAGCCCAGCTTCACTCTCGCATTACAGGCAGGACTGGTGATCAGAAAAGCCGCATCCACTTGTAAACTGAACAAACATGGTCAAAGGCATGACAGAAACCAAACCTGAAGATACCACTGTTTGAGTTGGTTTTGGAGTACAAGTATTCTATGAAAGACATGAACAATACCACTAGGAGAGAGTCAGAACTCTCTGCCCCAACAGTTTCTCCACTATGTCACAGTGACATGCAAGTACTAATAAAGTCATCACCTTGATGGATGGACTCCACAGATCCTTTTCTTTTTTTTTTTGCCTTAACAGAAGCCAGCTAAATCTGATAGTAGCAGGGGCAAAAAGAAACGAAAGCATTACTTTTTCCCATTGCTTTTCTACATGGAGAAAAAAATTCACCCATCCAACAAAAGCTAACTGTATCACTATAAATTTCCATACTCCCAGTACATTTTTATTAAGTGCTTCAAGCTACTTTTCACTATCTTGGTTGGTTGATGCCTACACTCAGGCTCCCAATCTTCACTTCAGAAAACACACCAGCTTGTGTTCAACTGTCTTCTGATTAAAAAAAAACCCCACAACTGCTAAGAGACATTCCTACAAAAGAAAAAACAAGAAAGAATATTCTGATTTACAGTTAATATTAATTTAGAACTGCTCACTTTTAGAGCAGTTGTTAGAATAGGGTCAAGGTTGCCTTATCAGAAAGAAAAGAAGGTTATGTTACTAGATGACATCACAGGGAAATCCACAGAAGTGTGTCCCAGATTGTGGCTTTAACAATCCTCTCAAAAATCTTGAGCCCTGCCATCTACATCAAGATAGCAAAAAGGACAGTCATTGCAACAGGAGATCCAGCAAAGAACAATAAATGAAAACTGATAAGCTGTAGTCAGTTGACATTTCAAGTCCAAAAGGAGCATCACACAGCAAAGGCCTTGAGAGGCACAACTTGGTGACAGTCATTTTTGATCCAGTAAAAGTTCCCTTCCCAAACTAACTTTCTCTTAAATGATCAGCTGCTGAAGTTAAATTCCAATTCTAAAACTAATGTTAAACTGGATTTCAGTTTATATGCAGTCTTGAAAATCTTCCTTCCAAATCTTGCAAGAAATACAGCCTTGCTAACTCTACATTCAAACAGTTGTCAGGAACTTGCCTTTAGCTATTCCTATCCAAGTCTTGCAAGAGCAACTTTTAGCACCTCAATATATTCCTATTTTTCTTGTATTCACTTGTAAGGTCAGTTTTACTTTTGTTTTAAAATCCATGAGGAGCTACTAGCACAAAGCAGAGGAAATGAACAAGAAAGACAGGCAGGTATGACAAAGGGACAAAGAGAAGTTAACGGAAGCATTTCTTGCATGGCTCTAGGATGCATCACACACATGACACGACAGCTGGGTTTCTCAGTCACCTGGTTCTAGATGAAGAATAGGAAAGTGTTGATAGAAATAGGCTCTCTGAACCTTCTGCATCTCTGCAACAGACAGAGACGTCAAAGAAAACCTACCACAGAAAGTGACAGTAACAGTAAGACTCAAAAGCAGATAAACCCAGAGAAGATAAGAGTAAAATACTGAACAACACTGCAGAAAGAGCACACTAGTTGCAGGATTGAAAACACAGGTTTGACCTCAGATCTTGAGTTTGAGTGCTGCAGCTATGCAAGCTGCTGGGACGTAATGGCACATTCATATTTTATCCCGGCATTCTTGATTTTGAGAAATAATTGCGATATATATTCAGGAAGTTTAATGTATGTTGATGGAAGTGAGCCTTTCTCTTGAGTTACAGCAAAGTTTTAATGAAATACCATAATCTAAGCAAAGGATGTTCCAGACAATGCTCATGTTGGCGGCTTAGTCTTCAGAGGAAAAAAAAGCAACACAGCTCATCATAGACTTTTGATGATCAAACAAACTCTTCTACATAAAACAAGAGAAAACAAATTAAATTAAGGTTAATTACATACCATCTTTCCACAGCTCAGACACAAACTTATCCGACGACTGGTGGAGAAGAGTAGCGATATTATCATTCAGTGGATCCATGTTCTTCATCAGCCATTCATCCGCCTTATAATCCACCTGGAGAAGACAAACACATCAAGAAAACTGGAGGGCAATTTTCTGCACCCTAAGATGCATCAACATCTGGTGCAGTCAGTAAAAGTAGCTGAGGTTTGCACAATCAACAACAGATTACCTCACCATTCTTGGATTTGCCATCTAAGTAAGCATACCTATGGATTTCAAACCCTTACAAACAGCTGCATGTTCTGTTCTGTCAGTAAAGGGAATGGATTTGCAATGCTAGTTTGCACCACCCAGAGTGTGACACAAAACAACTGCATTATCATTTTTGCTGAAGAAGCCTTGATGCAGGTTTCTGAAAAGCACCTCCAATCTCACCAAATCACAGAGAACAAATTTAAATTGCTGTCAGTTTGACATGTCTTGAACTATAGATATATATTTCAAGTTTGAGATTACAGATAGATAGATAGATAGATAGATAGATAGATATAAACTTGCAGGTAAATCCCCTTAGGCACTGTAAGGTCCATAGCAATGGAACAATTTCATGGAATCTTCCAATGGTTTCTCATAGGCAACCATTTTGGTGAGTAGCCATTTCTAAGAAGCAGTGGTTATACATTACAAAATACAGTAGACATTCCAGTGGTCACATTGTAGCTATTCTTTACCTTGCCAGCATAATGTATGATACAGAAGTCAGCTTTGTCTTTCAGCTGTTTTGGCTTCTGAAATTTGGGGTGGGTGCCTTGTTCTTGCACAACTTTTTCCACAAAGCTTTTGTCTGTCGCTTTTGGGAACCAGCACTCTTCATCCAGCAGGGCCAGTATACCAGGAGGCCCAGCCTTAAAGAAGGGAAACATCACAACATCATTAAATACATGACTACACCAATAACTAACACCTTTAGATGGTTAGAGGAGAAAGAAAAAGGATTCCTAAGCCTGATCCACATCACATTCACCTGTTGTGTGGTATCAGTTTAACTACTTCCTTAATAATAGAAATTGTTAATAATTCTTCAATATCCTCATCTGAATTCTGACCACTTTTATGAGAAAGTCTCTTCTATGACATTTGTCTAGGTTGTTTTTTGGGGGAAAAAAAAATCTTTTTTTAATAAAAGAAACATTATCACACCGTTCTCTAAATATATCCAGGTGTCTAAATGCAGAATGCCATAGGAGAAAATTTTACAAACTAGTTCTTACTATTCTAACATCTATTAGGAAATTTATAAATTTTCAAGTTTCATTAGAACAGAATGAAAGCAACAGTGATTCACAGCTTCTCATCACACCTGTAGTTAAGTAACTTTACACTATTTATGGTAAGCTACACATACATCTAGTACTATGCAGATATACACAAATGAAGACAATTTAGTGAGAGGAAAAAGTGGTTGACTATATCTATTTTCATGCAGTATTTCCTACAGAACTGATACTAACAGCTCTATTGGTAACAGACTTTCAGACAAAGAAGAAACTGTTCATTTCTGCTTCTAATCATCACAGTATCGGTAGAAAATCACAAAAGCTAGAAGGTCAGTTTCCAGTCTACAGGTAGAGGTGATGTCCTCAGTGACAAAATCAGTGCAGCCATTTCTTGCTGCTCCATGGTAGAACAGCAAGCTTACCGGTTTCTCTATGAGGTCAATGCAGGGCTGCAGATCCAGGCCAAAGTCAATGAAATTCCACTCAATGCCCTCCCTCTGGTACTCCTCTTGCTCCAGAATGAACATGGTGTGGTTAAAGAGCTGCTGCAACTTTTCATTTGTGTAGTTAATACACAACTGCTCAAAGGAGTTCAGCTAATGAAAAAGGCAGAAAGATGTTTGAACAATTGCTTTTGTAGACACACCTACTATTCTCTTAGCACAAAAGATTGTATCTGTAGTTGAGGAATTTAAGCCAGTGTTGTGTGTGGGGCAGACAGTCCATTGTCAATAACCTCTTTGGTTATGAACTGCCTGTACTGTCACGTGCCACTGCATCACTGCTGCAATCCCCAGGGAAGTTCATACACTTTGTTCCTCAGACTTTGCAAAAGAATGTTTAGTTGTAAACAGCAGAAGAATTACTGCAGCTGCTTAACCCAGGAACAGAAAAGACTCTGGTTTTCTCACAAATGCAGAGCTGACAAATCCTCTTCATATGAAGAGGAAGCAACAGAAGTCTGAAGACAAATTCCAAAAAGCGTATGGACTGGAAAGTCCCTTTTTAATCCTCATATATAAAATCAGAGCAAGGAAAGTGAGGGAAATTTCTTCAAAATTTCTAAAATTCTTCAAACAGTAAGGACAAGATAAATAACCTACAGTGCATTTTTATGTTAGACCACAGAAAAGATAAGGTAGCTTCTAAAGAGAATGTCCAGTTCTACTTTCTCCATATTTCAGTAATTCCTAATCATGTTATTTCTGCTCTTCTCCTATTTATGAGATCCACCAACCATGAAACCAAAGGTACACCAATTAGAGAGGGGGAAGGAAACAAAACAAAACAAACAAACAAACAACAACAAAAAAAAAGTAGAAAAAATAATCAACTTTTCTGTGCCCTAGTTTTCCATTTCATGAATAAATGGTGCAATTGCACATGAACTAGATCCAGCATAACACAGGTTGACAGGAGCTGCCTGGCTGGGATAACAGCAGAATACTTCTTTTCTGATGGTAGTCTGTGGTTGCTTCAGATTAAGTATAATGCAAAGTCACATTCTAAAATTGTTTCATAGAATCTGATAAAGGTTTGACCTAACAGTTCACTGTCACCTGTAGAAGGAGCTCCCACTTCCCCTCTCTCTCATCTCTTCCTCAACTTTCCTTCAGCTCTTCCTCTCCTGCACTTATCCTTCAAGAGATTTTATGCTTTTTTTGTGGAATACGCATCCTTTCCCAAACTATGTTATTTTCCAGTTTTAAAATTATTTCCTTCAGCGGTCTTTGCTCCATATTAAACTGTACTGAGTGCAAGGACCTGACATCTCCTTACCTCAAAAATCTCAAAGCCAGCAATGTCAAGGATTCCAATGAAGGATGCACCCTGTCGCTTGGTCTTATCCAATGCTTTGTTGATCCGCATAACCAGCCACCGGAACATACGTTCGTAAGTGGCTTTAGCCAGCGCTTCAATGGCAAAATCAGCCTAAGGAGCAAAAAGATGAACATCAGGAGTTACATTATAAACCAAAGAAAGGCACAGAGTACACTGTTTCAGGACCTAACAGCCCAACTGTAGTCTGAGATTTTTCTCTCCACCACCAAATTCAGCAAACAAGGCTTATTTCAGAGGTTATTCCCAATGAAAAGCAGATGGCATACAGCCCCATATAGGAGAGTAAAGAATTTGTCTCTAAATTAGCATGTCAAAACAAAATTTCAGGATCCTGACTGTTGGAGAAACCAAGAGCTGGAATTAAAGAAAGAAAAGCTAATCACCTCCAAAAGACACCATGTAATAACATGGTGTTTCACAAGCCCAAAGAAAAGAATTTAAATTCTTTTGTAACTTTGGATTTGTGAAGCCAAATCCCTCCCTGACACCACCCTACCTGTGTTTGACATAAATACCATGTGTACTAAGAAATTAAACATCAAAATGCAAAGGCAGTATGGAAAGGCAATCTGTGACTGTTTCTAGCCTTCAATCTCTTCCCAATCCCTTCCATGTTATGGGGGCATGTTTCATTACTTAAAGAATAAGGATGTGTTCATAAGGAAGCTGGGCAGTGAGTAAGCACAGGGGCTTTGCTCCATTCAAGCAGCCACTAGCTCCTAGGTCAGGCTTCATTTAGAGAACAACCAGACTCAAGAGCATTACAAAATTTCCAATCAATTTCAAGGGTGAGAAGCAAATTTTTCCATCCTTGTAGCTGACCTACTCGAAGACAGTGCTTTTTGTATTACACCAACTCAAAAATGTCACCCTTGCACACCACACTGAAAGAACTTATTCCCTACAGACAGCCAGTCACCAAAATTAGGGGACTTGGGTTTTTTTTGTTGTTTTTTTTTTTTTAAGACAAGAAAAAGTGCTATAGGGGCAGGGTGATTTCTATCTTTACACAGATCAAATGAGCAAATACTAGAAAAAATATATATGCTACATTATTATGTGTAGTCATAAAGACGGTTAATAAACACTACAGAAACCTCTAATACATTCATTAGCTTTGTGGTGGTAAGATTAGACCAAAGTACTCGTTCATTTTTAGAGAACACATACCTGCTCTTTGGTCTGAGCTTTCTGCACATAATCTCGTCCAACTTTGATGCGAGGAGTCAGGATGCCTCTAGTGAAATCTGTCACATTGATACCCAAAAGGTGAGACACTTTCTGAGCCGCTGAAGATGAGAAGAGGAAACAAAGAGATTAATATTATTTTGTTTTTCTCACAGAAAACAAGAGAAAAAGAAAAACATTCAGGGAAAAAGAAATTTAGAAAAGCTAAGAAACAGCTTACAAAAAAATGTTAAATGAAGAACAGGTTGCTGAGACAAAGTATCTTCCTAATCAAAAAAATCCAAGAAAACTCTCTTGCCCATTCTACAGGTTACTGATTTTCTCGAGAATCCACAAGAGCAAATTTGAAGCAATAGATTCATAACACTAAATCATAACACAGAAGATTTAGAAAATTAGTCTGTAATCAATTTAAAAATACATCACATAATAGATTTCTTAATCAAGATAATTGTTCTGTCCTCATCCACTCATTAGTCTTTGAGGCAACTCTGTATTTCAGATTCAAGATCCAAAACCCAAATGGTTTACTCTCCTCCACAAAATGGCAGTTAGAGCATATTTTCAGTAATATAGCCAAAAAAATAAACAGTGATAAATTAGCACTTTTTCTATTTCTGCATTACATCTACAATGAAGGTCTAAGAGTTAAATCTTCCAACAGATAGTCTTCTATCATATGAAACACGGTACTATTTACACATGCAACAACGGGCAGTGCAATTAAAATACGTACACATACTTTATATCCACCACAAAACTATTCACCACTTCACTCTTACAGTTACAAGACTACTACTGTCAGCAAAGAACATTCCTTAAAGTCTGATAATATAAGTTTGAAGGAGCAATTATTCCAGCTTGGTTAAAACACACAAACACTCAACATATTCCAGTAGAGTAATCCTTTTCATCTGGTCATCACATGTACTTCCTGCCTAGCCCTGACACAAGAACAGTGCCACATTCCTGCCCGTGGGTGGCTGCAAACACACGCCTGCCAAACAGTGCGTATTTGTATGGAGCATGCCAGCTCCTTTGGCAAATAATTCACCTTATAGAAAAACAGGATTTCAGCATTCCATACATACTGTAATACATTCTCCTACTTGCAAGAACTTCCTGTAGGCTTTTTTCTGCACTTTTCTTTGGTGGGGAAGAGGAGATTGGTTACCTGTATTGTCTGGCATAGAGGCTTGGTCTGTATTACGCTCCTTCTTGAAGACTATGTTGCCAAGTTGAAGAACACCTGAGATAACCTTCAGCAGACCTTTTAAAATAATAATAATAACTCAGTGTCAGACATCACCGAAAGCCCTGATATGACCCAGTTACCTTTCCTGACATGGTTAAGAGGCCCTCCTCAACATCCCAAAGATCCTTCTGAAAAAAAACACTACAGGCAATTCCTTTACATGACTCCCATTCAGGACACAGAACTTGCCTTATCTTTTCTGTGCAAGATTACACAGCCTAAAAATTTACCCATTCTCAACATCACTATAGAACAGTGAGAGATGAAACTGAGGGCAATGAGGCACCTAAATCACATGCATTTTTTGATAAAACATTTGTTCTCAGTTAGAGGGTCAAAACTCACTCAATGAATACAATACTCAATTTTCCTCAATGATTACTGTTAAACATAGGAAAGAGATAGTTAAGAGCACAAACCAATTAAAGAAGAATTTTTTCTTTAACCCTGTTACACTTTCAGCTCCCTGACCAAGATCTGTAGTCCTTAGAGACATACAATATAACATATGGAAGGCAGCAGGATGTAGGAGAAAGTGCCCATACTGTAAGTATTATTAATTACATGCTGAAGCACCCCACCCTATTGCTAGTGATATATTCATACTCTTCAAATGGTGCACGTCATAAAAGTAATACCAGGTGCCAGGACAGGAAAGACATTTTTTGATGCCACAGTCTCAATTCAATTTTGACCGTGTCTCAATCAAAGCTCACAAGGCTTCTAGTCGCCTTGAGCAAAATAAACTGCCAGTCACTTGCAAAGGGGATCTTATACCAAAGATTTTTTTATCCCCCAATTTCTACCTGTTTGTGCTGGTTTTGGGTGAGATAGAATTAATTTTCTTCACAGTAGCTGTTCAGGGGGTGTGTTCTGGATTTGTGCTGGAAACAGCATTCATGACACAGGGATGTTTTAGTTACTGCTGAGCAGTGTTACATAGAGTCAAGGCCTTTTCTGCTTTCCAGTGAGGAGGCTGGGGGTGCACAAGAAGTTGGGAGAGGACAGAGCAGGTTCACGTGACCCCAGCTGAAACAAGGGGTCCCTACAAAATGACATCACGCTCAACATTTAAAGCTGAGGAAAGAAGATGGAAGGGGGGGAACGTTGGGAGTGATGGTGTTTGTCTTCCCAAGTCACTGTTATGCATGATGGAGCCCTGCTTTCCTGGGGATGGCTAAACACCTGCCTGCCCATGGGAAGTGGTGAATGAATTCCTTGTTTGGTCTTGCTTCGCTTGCATGTTCAGCTTTTGCTTTACCTGTTAAACTGTCCTTACCATGACCCACAAGTTTTCTCCCTTCTACTCTTTTCATTCTCTCCCCCATCCCACTGGGGGAGAGTGAGTGAGTAGTTGCTGGTTGGAGTTAAACCACAACACTATTACTGAAAGATTTGTTTTAAAACAAATATCCTTTTGATAAGAGAGCAGACAAAGGTTCCATATGTGCTACATTAGGAGTAAACATATATGTTTGTGATTGCCCTGCTCTACTCTGCACTCATGGAGCCTCACCTCAAGTCCTGTGTGCAGTTTTGGGTGCTACAATAAAAGAAAGATATAAAGCTATTATGGAGTGTCCAAAGAAAGGTTATGAAGATAGTTAAGAGCCTTGAGGGGAAGCTGGAGGAGGAGTGGTCGAGGTCACTTGGCTTGTTTACCTTGGAGGAGACTGAGGGGAGACCTCATTGCAGCCTACAGTTCCTTTACAAGGGGAAGTGGAGGGGCAGGCACTACATTTCTCTTTGGTGACCAGTGAAGGACCCAAAGGAATGGCCTGAAGCTATGTCAGGGAAGGTTTATGCTGGATCTTAGGAAAAGAGCATTGGAACAGGCTCCCCAGGGAAGCAGTCACAGCACCAAGGCCATCAGAGTTGAAGTGTTTAGAAAATGCTTTCAGGCACATGGTGTGATTCTTGGGGTGGCCCTGTGCAGAGCCAGGATGCTGATCTTCAATGACTCTTCTGAGTTCCCTCTAACTCAGGATATTACATGATTCTATGTTACTAGAGGCATGTTATGAAATTCAGTGGTTTGACGGCTGCATCTGGAGTCCTAGCACCTGAACAGACATCTTATTTTGATATGGTCTTATAAATAAAGATAGTGTTTAGATTTTACATCTACCACGCAGCTAGGCAGTTCTTCCAAGCCTTTAAGGAACATTAAGGCACTTGACCCTTTGAACAGCAAGTACGAAACACTAAAGCTATTTTTGCTGTAGTGGCTGGAACCAATAGCTCATCTATGTGACAGCAAAGACATGCCCTAGAGCATACATTAAAAAACTCAACTCAAAAAACTGAGCATAGGAGGACATCCTGACAATGAATTAGGCTGCCAATTTTTTTATTTGGTTTAAGCAAGTTTCTCTTCACGGCCATACAGCAGTTTCAGCCTCAGATGATCCAGAATATCAAGAAGGCTATTAAACTGTGGATAACAACAGCATGGATTTTTAGTAGGCTGGACTGTGAAGAGCAATATTTAAGGCAGAGGCACATATTCCCTACAGCCACAAGAGCTGCAACCTCCAGCAGAGGAGGTGGTGACCTCAAACCACCACAGATGCTTGCTTGCTTCAGCATAGAATAATAGTCCTAGTTTTAGAAGACCATATACATTTGGAAAGTGAGATTTTACAGAACACTGATTCTGAAACAGTGAGGCAGATCATGAAAGAGAGCACAGAGCACTGGTGAATACATATCACTGCACTTTGTGCTGGCTGAATGCAATTCCATCTTCCCTGTCATGGAACTGTGCTCCCAGTATCAGACAATATTAATTTCTGATCAGCAGTTCAGTGTTAAGCTGAAAAGAAAGGCACTATGACCAGCCCATTCTCAAAGGACTAATCCAGCAGTGGTTGGATTAGATACTTCAAAGCCACTGCTTAGGGATAAGGGGGAGCACACAAGCCTTGCATAGCACAAGAGAATTGAGGGGATTCTTGTATCTTGGATGTGTCATTCATAAACTGGGTATACAGTCCTCAGACTGGGAACAAAAACAGCAAGAAGCATGTTTTCATTAGCTGCTTGACTCCTATAGTGAACTGTATAAACTGAAACTGTGCTGGTAGATCCAGAGGTGGGTCACTCCAAAGCCACTAAATTTTATTACTTGCACACTGTTCACTTGGAGCACAGGGGGCAGGAATGAACACAAGCAAAACTAAACAAAAAAAAAATCTAAACAAAAAGCAAACAAACAAACTGAAAAAAAAAACAAACCCAAATCAAAATAAAAAAAGAACCTCAGAACAAAAAAGCTCCAGAGACATGATCTGTTCCCTCTTTTGTTCCTTGCATATTCATACCTATCTGCTCTTCATCTGGGATGCCCATGATCTTCATTGCCTCCATGGTCTCCAGAAACATGTCTTTGTCTTGCTGGCCTGGGATCGTAACATGCCCATTGGAAAGGAAGCGGTATTTGTTGTAAGGCTCCAGCAGCAGATCATCTTAGGAAAGAATTGAGAAAGAAGTTACTATGTTTTTGTTTGTTTTAACAGACAACAAGCTACCACCAAGAAAAATTTCTGACTCTCATATACTACCAGGCACTGGATGAATATGGGATTAAGCCCAGTTTTACTGTGGGTTGAACATTTAATGTATTTTAGATAAAATCAGAGTTTTTCTGTCTCATTTTTTTCTATTCCTTCCTCTGGACTACTCCACCAAAGCAGTGTCAATCATCATTATGCCCTAAGTCTATAAGAAGCAGGGATTAATTTGAAAGTAAATTTGCCTTTAATTTCAGATACCTCATTTGTTTCAAGTTAGATAAAAGTTAATATATAGCTCTTGAAACAGTAGCTACTATGAGAAAGTCCTCTCCTTGTGTCCTTCCCTCCAGATCAATTTGCAGCTCTTGCATAACACAGACCCTGGTTACTAGGCTGACGTATTAAAGCTAGGTGTACTAGGATCTCAGACTGGTAGAGCTGCTTAGCTGCTTGCAGATTTGCTCCACTCAGTTAAACACTGAGTACATCCCTGTAGGACCATTCCTGCACTAGAATAGTTTACATCATGCAAGACTAGACTAAACATGGGACAGTGATTTAGATAAGGAAGGGCGTAGAGTCATTGCTGGCACAGAGACAAGTGCAGGAAGGAACCAGAGAAGCAAGTTTTCAGGAACTGAGAAGTGCGGGGGGAGGGCAGATAGATGTATGAGTGCATGAAAGAAGTGGAGGAGAGCTGACCATATCTAAAAGGCCAAGACAAGGAATTGTGAAGGAACAGGTCCTAGTCTACAAGTGTTTTGAACCCTCTGTTGTTGTAATTATGGGATTCATTCATCACAACACAACCATACTTACTCTTCAAATGCTCCCCTGCCCCAGAGAGCAGGTAGTAAAAGATGTGGAAGGTTCTCTCCTCTTTGGCCTGGCGAATTGCACGTGACTTCTCCAGTAGATCTTCAGAGAGTCAAGGCATATGACAGGACATACAAATCACTTCCTATTCTATGGTAGGAGAAAAAACTCATATTGCCTGACATTCTCCTCATGCCAGTTGACAGGGGTATTGACTTAGCAATCATTATCAGTCAACAACCCCCTGTGCTTCTGGTCTTAGTTTTACTAGCCTCTGAATGATGACTGTGGCAAGAGAGACTTAACTGATAAAAACCAGAAAAACAGTGGCCATCCATCCCCACTTGCCTTAGACAGAAACAAGAATGACTTATTCCAAACCTATTCATATTACTGCAGTTTATGCTTGCATTTCAGTCCCCTAAGATTAGAATTCATTCATTCAGAAAATACCCCACCATGATCACAAAGGTCACAAACGACTATATGAGGAAACAGGAGATTACAACAGTGATCTTGTTAGCATGAATTTAGAGTGCTTCCTATTGCTTTCTCAAACAGGTAAAGTCGAGAGTGTTAGGTGCCATTATCACGTGCCTTTAACTTATTCTTCTTTCAAGTGGTTACAGAAAGGATACAGGTCTCAATATTGGCTCCAACAATGTAGCCATTGACATCAAAGTTGATTCTGATGAATTTGCCCTAAGAGGAAAATAATAGCATTAAAATTAGTATTCATTCTATCTGGTAACACCAATAAACAAAAAAAGTAAACCTCCTGTTTTTAATCCAGGAAAGGAAACTCAGAACAGGTCAGACAGGTTTTGGGCAAAACCTAAGGTCAGCCAATAGGCAATGCCTGCTGATCACAACAGCGATTTAACAAGACACCAAACACCTCCAGACATCTCTGACATTCCGGCAGTCTACAGTTCAAACTCACTATGTTTCCACCTAGATTTCCTACAACCAGGGTCCCTTCAGTTTCACATGTTATCTAGACAGTTCCACCTCCTTCAGTGTTAGCTTCAACCATTTTCAGTTAGCTCCAGCTCCCCCACCTGCCCTCTCAGATGTTGCCCACTGCTGTCCAGAGCAAGCAAAATAAGGAACAGTATTTGCTCTCCAGGATAAAACTGACTAATTACTTACAATAAAAATCAGCATAAGTGATCCTGGCATAGGCTCTCGTTTCTTCATTCTAGAGACCTAACTGATCTATTCTGGATAATTGACTGAATGCAACTGACTTCCCAGATTAATTTGAAGGAATCACTCACAGTCAGTTATCCTGTCCCTGACAGCAATTCATCAAAAAGCAGAACAAGTCTTCCCTCTGGAAAGTACAGAATACAGGCACTCATGACAGACAGTAATACTCACGAATCTTGAGGAGTTGTCGTTCTTGACTGTCTTGGCATTTCCAAAGGCCTCCAGGATGGGATTAGCCTGGAGCAACTGTCTCTCCAGTTCTCCCTGGAGAAAAATCCAAAATTAATAAAGTAGGTAGCAGTTCATTGCATTAACCTTGGGTCAAACCAGCGCTGCAGTTTCAATTCACACTAGTTGGCATCTGCTGTAGAGAAGCCATATTAAACCTTAGGAGATGATCACTTAAACCTTCGAAGGAGACTCATTAGTTATCTGGGTGAAGCAGAAACAGTCACAAATATGGCCTTATTCCCTTCCTCAACACAAGCACATCGCAGTGCTGTCCTTCTGTTAACAAGAAGCCCTTCAAAGCCATTTGCTGTAACATCCCGCAGACTTCCCAGGATTAAAGTGAAACACCATACCATCCAAGACCAGGCCCTCATCCCAGAAGTGTACTGCCATATAGGCTGGAAGAGTGAGGAAAATCCTGTCTTGCTACTTAAAGACAGCTCTGAATGCTGCTAGTAATAGTTAGCCTGAAAAGGTCTAATGTTTTATAAAAACCAAACAGAAGGCAAAAATGCTTGCACTTTTGTAAGAGTCTACATCTTCCAAAATACAAACAAGGAAAAACCTCCTTTGTAAAGAGGCACACACAAAAAAGAGAATTAGTGGTATCCCACAAACTGCATGATTGCTTGCATTCCGCTGCCATATTCACACACTCCTCCCCTCAAGGAACACAAAATGCTGGAATTGTAGAAAAAGAAATTCAGAACCTTTATCCCTGCCAAGTACTAGACCACTGCAGCATATTCACCTTTCCCTGCAGGCTCTAGATGTATCCCTGGCTGTTGTAAAAATTACTTGTCCTCTGTGCTAAAAGCATGGAGTTCTATATATTTCAAGATCACCTAAAAAGCCTCTGGAGACAGAAAATTACAGTTTAGATTAATGTTTCTCTTTTTAGCAGTTATCAGTAAGTACTCAAGACTGCCTGTGCATAACAGATGGAAATGAAGTTTGATTTGTGAGAGCTGGAATTTATGGGAAAACTATTTAAGGTTATTTCTAAAGGAAAATTGTTCCCATTTGTTCTCAAAGAGATTAGTTCTTACACAGTGTCTCTCAAAATACATGCAATAAAAAAAGGTGGAAGATATATGAGAAACTGTACAATGAACTACAAGTCTTTACTTTTTACTTCCACAATCATTTCACTTCATGCTTGCAAAGTGCAGAGCCAAACAAGACCCTCACCCCCTACAGAACTGCACAAGTACAGAAGGGGCGGCTGCTACAAACACCTTCATTCACTGTCAAGTATCTACAACTAGGGGCTTAGCCCTGGTAAGGGAACCTGAGCTGGACATCAGCACAGACCCAGAATGTGGCACTGTGAGGAGAAAACCTTGAAACTAGGATTCAGTCCTTGAAACTAGGGTTCAGTCCTTGAAACTGTGTGGCAGTCACATTTCCCCTTGTGTTCTGGCACATGTATTGAAGTTGGAGTGCTCTTCCCTCACCCCATTCCTCTTCCCCATCCTGCAGTGAAGTCCTAGACCTTTGTTTGTGACTGCAATCTATTACCATTCAAGTGAGAGATGACAGCAACATAGCATTTAAACCCAACTATGGAACAAGAAAGGAAGAGAAATCAGGCTTTGATAACAGATCTATTTTAATTATTTGGCTAAAAATAAAACCAAGGTCATACTTAGCTACACAAAGATCAGAAGTTTATGGAAATCCATACTATAGTGCCTCCTGTTATTTAGTACCTCAGGAAAAAGTGTCACTGGTTTCAAGGTGGTGTTGATAAACTGTGGGCTAGAGGTGCTTATGTCTCTTTAACACCAAGGTAGCAATAGGCATAGAGAATGACAGCTCAGGCTCACAACAATACCAGGCTACAGGGAGAGGAAAAGGTTGAAGAGTTGGTTAAATCAGTAAGCCCTCCTGACCTGCCATAGCACCATGATACAGTGGGAAAAATCGAGTTCTTAGCATGCCACAGCAATGGCACATAAGATTAAGTGTCTACAATTACCGTATCCATTCCTCACTAGCACGCTTTGTTTAAAAGTCAATTTCATTATGTTTAAAATTTAAAAGAGGTTTTTGGGTGGAGTTTGTTGGGTGTTTTTACCTTAAATTTTGATGGCTACCTTCCACTGATGGAAGATACTTCATTGTTATTTATATAACGGGTATTTTGTAAAGCAAAACCTGTACAACACAGACCTGTCCATCACAAGCTTTCTAGAAATTCTAAGGTTCCTATCATTAAGATGCTGCCAATTTTCTTGCACCTGTAATTGCCATTCCTTGACCTGAAACAAATTTGTTTAATACTTGGCGTGCATTTGAAGTATGTACTATATTCCTCATGAAAACAGAAGCTGTAAAAGCTATCGGATCTGTTACCCTGTGGCTGGGCAGTGTCCAACACTCTTCTATTTCTACTGCTCTGAAGTTACAACACCAATTTAAAGCAAATAAAATCCTTGACATCTACCTTGTACTCTGAATTTTTTGCATCTCATACACTTTCTGGAAAATTTTGTATGCAAGGTAGAACTTCTGCCAGTCATTTATTCTTCAGAAAGTATAGAGAAAGGCATCCAGAAATCACAGCTACCTGTAACAGCATGCAATTTAAAAAAAACATATGGGTGAGGGTGTTTGGGCTATTTGTTTGGTTTGTTGGAGTTTTTTGTTGCTTTGTTTTTTACACTTCAGGGATTTGCTTTTGTATTCTTCTCCACAGTCATGGGAGAGATTATCAAATAACTGAATCCCAACAACAGTGGCTGGACATGGAAAGGAGAAAGGTCATCAGTAACTTAACCTTTGTTACAAATATTTAAATAGATTTAGTACACCCCCAAAGGAGCCTTAATGTGCTTAGTAGTCACACCATGCAGGTAGAAGCTATTTAGCTGAATATACTAATGCACTGGAAAAGAATGGTGGAATGCATCACTACCTCCAAAATGAGTGAGCTAGAGCTGAAGAATATGCTTTATAAATCTGATTTTGTTCTGATACTTGGAAAAACAGGGGTTTACATCCCAAACTTCTATAGGTGACAATCAAGAAACCTTCATGGTAAATAAAGCACCACTACTCTCTATAATATCATTGTTTATGTTTCATGGCTAGTCTTGCAGCATAAAGGTTCAACATTATCATATCCTAATTAAAGACAAAGAATCTGCCATGACCAGTATACCTGAGATCATCAAAAAATTAAATGTATTCAATTTCATGAACTCTTATACTCTGGTTCCAAGTTTGCTTTGTAAAGAGTTTTTGCAGAGAGCACTCTACCGATTAACATTCAAAGACTCCAGCTCTAAATCCCCTCTGCTAAGGCCAGTTTAGTCACAAAGCTGGAACAAACTGTGAGCTGCAAGACTTTTTGGAAAAAATCAAAACTTACGGGAAAAAATTAAATATCAAACTTGGGCAAATCACCAACCAGTCCAACTGGTCCTGTCCTGCTTCGGTGGTTCAAATTTTGCTCAAGGACAAGCAGTGGAAGAATACTTAACTCAACCCCATGATTCTATTTTCCACACTTAAAAAAAAGAAAAAAGGAGAATGTTTCTAAATACAGCTACTGACAGACCATGGAAAAAGCCTTCATATGTCTGAAAGTTTGGCACATGGAACGTTTTTTTTTGGTTGGATTCCAGAAGTTAGTTACTACTGTGTGCGTGTGCACACACAGTGTGCCTGCATGCAGAGATGCCTTCTTATTTATATACTCTACACACATAAGACATGCCAACACTTTAGGCTACTATGGGAAAACTCTTATGTAGAGATATAGTGGACACACTTGGCACCTGGCTTTCATTACACAGCTCACCAGTGAACATTTCCAGTGTGTTCAGCTCTGGCTAACAAGCCCACAGTCCTGGAACACCCTGTCTGCAGAGCAGCCTTCCCTGTGACCTTTCTTTGCAACCCACAGCCACAACTCACTGCAAGGAATAGAAAGCTAAATACTTCAACTACATTAATCTTACTAGGAACACACACACATTGTATGCTTCAGGTTCTAGTAAAGCCTTGTCCAGTCCTATTGTCCTGGATGAACACTTCTCAAATGGTATATCTCAGAAAACCCTGCAAGAAAAACTTTAAATGCAAACTAGTATTGAGCACACAAGTATTCTTGATATCACTATAGTCTCCAATTGAACATCCTTACAAAAAAATTACTGTGCACCACACAAAAAAAAATAAAAATTGTGAATTGTCTATGGATTTGTTTTAGCTGCAGAAAGTGATATTGGTGTGGAGTGAAAAGCTGCTCAAAAAAATCACACAATGGGACAGAAAATGCATTCCTGGTGCAGAACGTGCAGTAAACGTGCAGCTCACCTACGAGGATACAACTGAAGAATTCGGCAATAGTCCATCGGGGGAGAGGGAGGGGAAAAAAATATAAGTGAGACATCTTTAAAGTCCTCCCACCATCATCACCACCCTCCTTTCATGTGCTGCTAACACTTGGCTGTTTTCCCCCCTTCTAATGTTTTTGTAAAATTTCTAAGTTTTCAGTTGATGTCCACTAGCCTATCACTGTATTCTCCAGTTTTGAGACAGTATATATAATAGCCAGACCTAATCTTTGATGGTACAGAAGAAAGGAGACAAATCCTCCATGGACAGATCAGTTTTAAACTGCCTAGACTGGTTATAAGCAATACATCCATGTGAAAAGATCAGTACAGGTGATGCTTCACTTACAGCAGCTCTTGCCAATGCACTGGCCCATGAATCCAAGAGGTTGTGGATGAGCTTATCCCCACTGTAGCTCCATTGAATCAAAGGAATTATGACTTTGAACAGTTTTCCCTAGCTTGCCATTTTTTACAAACTTTTATTGTTTCACAGTTCACTGTCCTCCTCAGTTCCCTGATAGATGTTAAAACCTAAGCTTCTACAGAGCAATATGGCTTTTACCAGCATCAGCGAACACATACTTATTGTCCAAAGTCAGCACAGCAATAAAATGTCAGTAAACCTAGGTCTTACCTGGTCTTTTTTAGACTTGTGTGAGGAAGCAACATGAGCCAGATACTGAATGACCTTCTTGGTGTTCTCTGTTTTACCAGCTCCTGATTCACCTCTGTAAAGAAAATATGCAGTTCATTCAGAAACAAGAGGTAGGGGGACATATTTATACTTCTAACCCCAAAAGGGTTACAGACATTTTTAACTGCATTCTGGCCATTGCAGCACCTCCCTCAAAAGGAGAAAAAGCTGGACTGCAGTTGTACCCTCAGCCAGTTTGCAGCTGGGTGCAGGTTCCACATGTAAGCAGGACTGAGGGCCAATCAATTTTACTGTGTCTAGAAGAGAAATTGCTGTATCAAGAGTATCTGTTACTCTATCAGCCTCAGCAGTATGAATGAACTGAAACATTACAGCTGCATCAAATCTGAAGGACCACTCGAAGCCTTTTCCATTGACAAAGCTGTATTACTTCAGTAGTTTGAGCACAGGGGCTGTTTCAAAACCATCCTTCTTCCACTTATTTTGCAGAAAGAATTATATATTGGAGGAACTGTAGTGGGACCCTCCTTGACTCTCCATTATTACCTGATTTTGTAAGCCTACTACCAGCACTCAAAATTAAGAGAGTCCTTCAACCAAGAACATAAAAACACAAGCTTTGACATGCAGACAAGCTGGCAACTGTAAATACTCACGTGCAAAGGATGGACTGATCCTCTCGATCTAGAATAAAATATAAAAAAGTAGTCAGACTAGGACTCTAAAACTGAATTTCTCTGACAGAATGAAATCAATATCAAAGACAAAACCAGGAACTAGTAAACACTGACAAGTATCTTTAGAAACATGGCCAGGTAACCTCCTCTCTGGCAGAAGACCCCAACCTCCTACCATATGCCAAAGGATAATGGCACCACAGCAGTTTAGTTTTCTTCATCCAGAAAGATTATTTGCATTACAATTTTTCTACAAACAATACAGAAGTCTCCCATTGAATGTTTCTTTACCACAGAGCTACAGTTTGATGTGCATCTCCTTGTTCTTCAGCTGCCTCGCCCTTATTATACTGGGCCCATACTGACTTACCAAAGTTATCAGCAGAGCAGTGAAAATGGAAGGGGGAGAGGGGAAGCGGGACAGCAACTGTTACAAATCCTAAAGTGCCAAAGACTCATATCAAACAGAAGCTTTCACTCCAAAACAAACACTGGAAGTTCAGTGAGAAATATTCGTTACTTATTTTGTACAGAATGGACTCAAAAACTACGACACTAAGCGGCAGCTTACATCCTGTACAGCTGATTGTTTGTGGCACCAACCCCTATTGTATTAACACAGCAGCTGGTAACAGCAGAAACCTTTTCTTCTTCATGTTTACATACCACCACACATACTAATGCCTGTGTTCAGTTCCCATCTGTGGATGATATCTTTCCAGTTACAGAACTTAACTCACCCAGCCTATTCACCACTATCTTTTCCCACATCTTTTAATCTCCTTTCAGCTTCCACCTATGATTCCACTTCCTTATGCACACTCCTGACTAGTCCTTCCACCATGCCTTCATTCCACAGCTCCTGCACCATTTCTTTGTGAACACACTCCCCTGATTCTGCCTTGTTTCACCTTTCATTTACCCCTCTACCCTGTGCCCGCTTGGGCCCCCAGGTTGCATCCCATTCCTTCTCCACAGCACCAGGAACGAGCTGGGAGCACTGGGCAGACTGGAGAGTGCCAATACCTATACCAGAACAGCCTTAGTGGCTTGTAGTGATCACAAGGGCAGCAAGACCTGTTCAAACATGGAACA
Source organism: Manacus vitellinus (assembly GCF_001715985.3). Taxonomy (NCBI): domain Eukaryota; kingdom Metazoa; phylum Chordata; class Aves; order Passeriformes; family Pipridae; genus Manacus; species Manacus vitellinus. The sequence continues at coordinate 15,276,562 of NW_021940682.1, forward strand.
AACAGGCACAGCAAGTCATTCACTGACAGTCCACAAGAGCCATTGGGGCACTCACAGAACACACTGTGCCACCAAACTCAAAATCCCCACTAGGCTGTGGCTTTTTTTGTTTTGTTTCATTTTAGGTGTTTGTCTGTTTTAAAATCAAGACTGGAGGACTGTCAGATCATCCAGTTTGAGAAGCTCAGTAATACAGCAGTGGTCAGATTTCATTCACTTATCTCCACTTTTCTTTTTCCGCCAAGTCCCAATTTTGCATTGGGTTGAGGTCTAATTTGTGAAGAGAGAAAAAGCAAGCTTTAAACATCCCTAAGTATACAATTCACTGCTCTAATACATTATTTCAGCAATTGGTAACCTTTGTCAGTTATGTTGATGTTTGTGACTGTCTCCACATTTTAGCTACTGGCTCTTTCTAATCCTTTTTCCCATAGCTTAGAGAAATCAAGTGCACTCATTATTCTTCCCACCACAGAGTACTTAGACGATATAATTAAGTCACCATTCAAGTTGTTTTGTGCAAGATAAAGAGATTGAGCTGTAATTAGGGAAGGTTTTCTAGTGTGATAGATTTCAAGTACCTGAAACCACTTTCTATACCCTTAAATACCGCTGCTGCAAGTGAATTTAGCATTTCAGTTTTAACATCAAGAATGCCATATTCATCAAGAAAAATCTTCTAAAAACTCAGTTTATAAAGAGAGGAGTATAGCTAGCCTGTGGACATATTTTTATGGAATAAGGAAAGCTGATAAACCTGCCAAATTTGCGATTCCATCTTCTCTTAAATTATTCTGAAACCAATAATGAAAGCATTAGGTTCACGTGCTACAGATACACAACTCCTGCTCTTAAGCTTCTTTACTGGAAACTGATTGTATGTAGATAAGCAAAAAAAAATGAGAGAAAAATAATCAGCTCTTTTCCTGCTAATACTCAGAATGTTACCTGTCATTACCCTGCTAATGTTCTCAGAAAGAGCTGATCAGCCCCAAGTCTGGAAGAAAGCAAGCAGAAGAAAATCACTACTCAAACGGTTTTGGCCTGGCAAATTCTTAAGCCTTCAAAGCTAGATGCTGCTGCTTTACTTGCATTGCATATTCATTTTTTCAAGTGTTGAATTTAATTCACTGTCTTTGAGACATGTACCCCTTTTGCTGAGGGACAGGGCAAGAGTAGAGGTTAGCCAGCTTCAAAAGCCCCACACATTCAAGGTTCCCAGTGGGTCAAGGGCTCAGAAGGCGCATGCCAGCCCTCTGCATGACTGGGCACTTTGAGGGTGGATCAGGGGAATAACTAATGACTCATTTATGGATTGCCTAAGGAAATGTATTCTTGGGTAGTGCAACACCTAGGTACAATCCTCCATTGCAAAGCAGCTATGTGAAAGGACAAGACTGTGCCTCTGAATAACATTTGACTTTCAAAAGCTTGACTATAAACAAGCAGTCCACTTGTCTGAGAAAATATACTTGCATTCAGGTACTAGAGGTTTTTCTAAGAAGTCAATTTGAGAGAAAGAAAAAAAAAACATTTAAAAAGATAACTCTAAGGAAGGTGCTCCTTACTCCTGGTAGCCAGCTCTGATCCTGGAATATGAGCTGGGGCTTCTTAAACAGGCAGTGGAGCCCCAAGCACTTGAATAGCACATGCCTTCCCATTCCCTCTCCTCCAGATGATCCAGTAAAAGAGTACTGGTAGGCAGACAGATAAACTGACTGCCCAACAGAAAAAGAGATGATCAACATCGAATGAAACCAAGAAGCTCTTTGGCACTGAACACTTCTTGATCATGCCAAGTTTTGTTATACTTAGTTGAGAAGTTCTTTCAAGCCTCATTCCAGTGAGGCAAGGTAACAACAGCACCCTGAAGTGATCCTAGGAAGTCTCAAAGGGGCGAGTACAGGATTTTTCCCTGCCTTAACACAGAGCAAGGTGTTGAAAGGTGCTCAGGCAGGAAAAGTCACAGACAGTGTTCAAAATCCTCTTGGCACAGTATTCCTCCCCCAACATACCTTCCTGGTGGCCCACTGCAGCTGCCTTAGTCACCTCTGCTTTAAGTCAGCAGGAACGTACCTGCGAGTGCAGGCAAGTCACCGGGAGCGTGCAGACACTGCCATAAAAGGCAACATTCCTGTTTGCAATCCGGGGGAAATTCTTTCCCAGGACTGCAAAGCAACAGTCATTGGGATAGCTGGAATTCTTCTAATTGTGTACAGACAGACAACTCAAATAATGTGTTGAGCAACAGGAAACTAGAGCCGACCAAAGGGCCAAAGAGCTAATGCATACAAAGCATAACTCTCAGATACAATTTCAGTTAAGAATCGTTTAAAATGCCAATAATCATTCTCCATACCATGCTGACTTGAGCCATCATGAATCAGAATTCAGTTGTCCAGGCAAGAGGCCACCTCCACCTCATTTTAAAAAAAAAAAAAAAAAGCCAAGCATTCAACATGGGCGTTCTGCACAACTTCAGTCAGCACTTGCCTGTATTTTACTGTCAGTTGTGCAAGCAACCTACTCAGCAAAAGAGAATGTGCTGGGTACAATAAACTCAGTTGCTTATAATAACACAATCAAGAAATGCCTGATTAAAAGAAATCTGCATCTGCTTTTCAATCCTAAACAGAGTTACTTATTAAAAATAATCCAGAATAACAACTCATTAGTTAATTATAGCAACAGTTCTGTATTTCAAACCAGCTGACAAGGAAAGCTTTTTATCTAGGCTCTTCTTCAGCTCTCATCACCATAGTATTCAAGTGATCATAAGATGCAGCAGCCTCAAGCATCCAGAAATTCAGGAAGTAAAACATCCTTTAATTTTAAACTGTACAGCAGTATTGTATAATAAGATCAGTAGTTTAATTTTACTATGTAAAAAACCCCATAATATCTAACTCATTCTTGACTTTCTTTAGTCCAAGAATAAAAGACTGCATCTTAGACAGGTGACTGCTTCAGCATATACTAAAAACTTAATTAAACCAAAATTTGTTTTCACAAGAGGAAAGGAACTTCTTGTACAAAGAAAGTCCTCAACCAAATATTCTAGTGCAAAACAACAAGTCTGAATGAATGCTGAATTGCTGTGGTCGAATATATTGGCATAACTGATAAATTAATGCAGCTCCAAACTCCTGACTTCTGTTTTTAAATGTTTGGGGATGGGAGAAGAAAAAGGTTGGAAGGCTAGAAGAGAATATGCAATTTAAGCTCTCCATCTCAGTTACAGAACATCCTACCAGGCTTTTATCACCCACTTCCTCTGCATGAGTGACTCCCGTTTCAGGCCTGTTCATCTCCATAAAAGGAGAAGTATATAGCATTCACACAATGGTGACATCATCTCTCCAGCTAAGAGGAAGTGGAGCTGAAAGGCAAAGGCTTGGCTTGCAGTCCCCTGCCTATAGCTGACTCATTAAGGCTAAAAGCTTAACCATAGCTCGATGGTAACACCCACCTCCTAACCACGGAGCATCTGGCAGGATGGAGCAGCCTGGCCCTCCTAATTCCTGCTACTACACTGCTCCGCCAGCATCCTGGGGAATGCCTGCAGCCCAACTTAGCCAAATGGCTGGCCAACCAACTTATAGAGTTGACCTAAAGCAAGAATTTGTCTTAAATGCATCTAAGTGCTTCAATCATACAGTATTTTCAGCTTCTTATTGCCTCCTCAAATTTCCCTTCCAACATCAACATAATTTTACAACCCATGTCCTTTCCTTGGGGCTCTTGACACAGGAGGAACCCCAGGCCCCTAACACACTGTGCTACACAGAACAACCCCACTGGCATCAGATCTAATCAAATGTGTTCATTGTGGTGCTTTAACCTATATGTTGGTTTGAGCAAGATCAAAAACACTCCAGGGGAACACCAGAGCAGAGCCTGAGAGCCTGTTTTTGCATTATCATTTAAGGAATGCATTATAGAGAGCTTTCAAAATGCTAATAAGCTATCATCAAGCACAAAAAGAAAAAAAAAAAGAGAAAAGAAAAATCAAATGAAGGACAAACACAGCATATTCATGATAGCTCTCAACAACAGAAAAGATGTTAAAAAAAAAGATGGTTAAAAAAAAAGAGAGAAAAAAACCCACTTGAGTTGGCAGGAACTCTGCAGCGCCAAGATCCAGCTCTGCATTAGCTGAAGTCTGAGGACAGCCACAAGGAGAAAAATAAGTTTCATTTGAAAAATGAAATATATCCTACTGGGTCAAATGCAAATATTTATTCCCCCAAGACATATTTGGACTAGAGCCCATATCCCTTTCTCTAGCACTCCTTAACTGAATCTGGAGATGGCAGAAAACAAGTTAGGTTGTAATTTTAGGTTACACAAATGTTTATGAAGTTCTGACAGAAAAGAAAAACTGGTATACAGCCTGCAAAAGCTCAGGCAGCTCATGATACTAAAACAGTGAACTGCAGGGAGACTGACAGCAGGGGTTGGACCATTACATAAGTGACTGCCAGGGAGCTCCTGCTCTGGTTTACAGGAATGAACTGAAAAGGGTGTGGTAGCTACTAAAAAACAAGTGGGCAACGGATTCATTTTTAGCTCCTTGTTCTATTGGAAACCACATTTTGAGACACAGATTTTGAGAGCTGTATTTAGAAATCTCAAGTAATTCAAAGCACGTAAAACATTTCTTAAGAAAATGAGAAACTACGTATGTATTTTCTCGCTATTTGTATCCAGACACCATCAAAATTAATATTCTCCGCAATTAGTATCCAAATTTAATGTTGCCCTTTGCATCAGAAATGTGGACAAATCTTGGAAACAAACTAGTGACACTACAGTCTGTATTCTTTTGCGTTTAGTGAAAACAGAACTAGACCTTTACATGCAACTTGAAAGAGACATCTGTGCCTCTGCATAATCTGAGCAGGTCTGAATTGATGAGCACTCACAGAATCTCATACAGAAGAGAAAGATGCACTTTGAGACAGTGTATTATGCAGTGTAGCACAGCAGACCAGTGCTAAGAAGTAATCTGAGAAATTACTTGGCAGCAAGCAAGTTAAAACAGAAGTGTTCTGCTAGCTCAGAAACTTAAACAGATATGCAAACATTTAAGAATTACAAACAAAACTCTTGAAGGTCTCTGTTCTATAGAAGCAGATCTACAGGACTGCCTGTAGTGAAAATCACAACTGGTCCCGAGGTGCATGAGGATCTACAGTGGCGATTTGTCTTAAAACACTTCACACTGTGTTTCGTCCCTTAGTATAACAAGGCACCAAAAAATGAGGTTACTGTGCTTCAGGATTTTTTCTTTTAAACACCAAACCCAGAGACTACCTAACACCAAAGTGAACACCAGCAAGGTGCTGGCTGCACAGTCTCCTTTGCAGACTAATCCATCAAGGTCAAGGAGGGTCTGTACAATGATTTTCAGAGGTTTGTTAGGTGAAATGTTAGGAGCTCCCCAAAAAATGTGGAGAAAACTGGGTAAAAAAAACCCAGAGTATGTTCATTAGCTATGTACTGCCTATTCCCTCTCCTACTTATCTCTTCATTGAACAGGATGAGCTTTGTAGACCAGAATAACCATACTGACCTAATCTATTACAGAAGTTTCAGATACTTTTCAGGGCATTAAAACCAAAACCACGCTCCAGATACCAATGACATTTCTAGCTTCTATCACTATTTGACACAGAAAATTCCCTGCATGGGTTCCAAACAGACAAATGGGTGCTGTTTAACAGTTTTAAAGTATGTTTTTCTAAATTGAGGCCCTGGAGACTATGAAATGAGGTAAAGGATGTACCTCTTCAGTATACATCTGCTGCCTTAAAATAATGATTTATTTGCTCAAGACATCTCTCCACTTACAGGCACCGTGCTTCAATTATCAGCATCAGAAGACTAACTCTTCTCTGAAAGCAGATTTGAGGTTTCTGGCATCCAGGTTACCCAGGGAGCAGAAACATTAAGACAAATGGTTGTTTTCTCTAAAAGCAAAAATGTTATGCTTTTTTCAGAGTTCTGCTCTTGAAGCACAGTCTCTCCAAGTACCATGCAGCAAAGTAATGTTCTCACCTCATTTCTGAGAGTCAAAGTCTTGGGTCAGAGAAAAAAACCAAAACCAACAACAAACAACCTACTTTGAACAAATTCTCCTCCATTTTATTGCTTCAAGAAAGTACTTCTGGGAAAATTAACAAAAGCAATATAATCTCTTAGAATATCTAAGTGACACATGACACTTCTGTCAGTGGAGTAACCAGCAGACACAAAAAGAGGACCAAGCTCACCCACAGTGTATCAGCACAGATGCCTGAAAAGGGTTAAATAGTTTCTGGATTAGCAGAGGCTGGAACAAAGCTCTCATCTTCCTCTCCCCTTCCCAATTCCTTTCCTGATGAACCAGCCCTTTGAAAGGCCTGCTTACTCGAATACCATAAACTGACTGAAAACCAACAACAAAAAAAAATCAGAGTCCAAATCAATTAACAAAAAAAGCTTTTGCACTCTGTCAGCTTAAGAGATAACTATACCCCATGCGGACAGAAGTCAGAGCCAACAGCCTGCTATCCTTCTTCAGGCCACAAAGGATGCCCAGTCTTCAGGGTTCTGAAAGTAACCTAGGGAAGGCAGCCTAATCCTAAATGCCTCTGGCTCATGTGGAGCACCCGACCCTTTCATCTTCTATTCTCTGTACAGATTCCTGCCATACCACCGGCTGCTGCACCAAGCCTCCCCCACCGCTGAGCAAAATGAGAAAGTGGAATAGGAATGCTGCTTTCCACTGCCCTAGAGGCTGGCCAGGACCAGAGACATACTGCAACAACATACTCTCCCTCACCCCCAGTAGCAGACATTGGAATGCTACTGTTACCCTTTGCAACAAGAAAATAAGGCAGCAAATAACCCTAAAATAATCTCTAAGAGTCTTGTTAGCACACATAGGCTACACATAGCACACATGTGAAGCCACACAGAAAAATCCTTCCAAACCTAGTTAAAAAGGTCAAAGTAGGTTAGTTCAAAAGCTAACTGGAAATGATATTCACAACAAGCATTCCAAAAAGTCAGCAACGAGGTATCTCAAACTAGGCAAAGAAGAGATGGGGTAAACCTCTTGACTATCAATACTGGTGAGAATACTGCATAGTTAGAATTGTTCTGGGAAAGGCAAACACTCCAGTAGAGCTCATAGCAACTTTCCCATACTTGGAACACAGAGGCAGGGCTGCCATTCTTCTGCTTTGTACAATAAAGCAAGTCAAGTCTGGGATTTCCAAATTTTAGACATGGTTCAAGCAGTGGTCTGATGGAGACATCTTCTCTTTTCAACAGCAAAGAAAGCATCCATGTAGCTTAATCACTAGCTCTGAACCACCATTAGACCAGGGAAGGTCACCCATCCCTTGTTGCAGAATTGCACTGCTTGGATATCTTCTGCCACATAATGATATACCTGGCAGAGACAAAGGACAAGATGCATGCACAGGCAGTTTCAAATGGTTTGACTGTTGTCTGTAAAAGAAAAGGACTTCTTCAGTCTCCTTACAACAATGCCAAAGAAACCATTTCTGATTCTATATAGAAAAGATTTCTTTTTAGAGAACAATAACTTTGGTACAATTAAGTCAATAGCTTGTTTAAGAAAAATGCAAGTTAGTACTTGAGCTGACAATGAGAGGGCAAGAGAGAGAAGGAAGCAATAAGGGATGATGTTTATGGACAACATTCTGCCATGTGTAGTACAGGTGGAGCTTCTCTTCTTGTCCTTCATGGCAGACCCAGTCTTTCTCTGAGGGAAATGAGGTCCTATATAGGTCCAGGTTCACAGGTTTTTTTCTTCTGGATACAGCACTCATTTCACAGTAACACACCAGCAGTATAGCTGTATTTTGTCAAGACCTGCCACATCTTCAACAAATCACCATCAATACTGTGCCACCAGGCCACTGCAGCACGTCTGTATGCTCATCCCTCCCCACCTCGGGCTTTTACAAATACAGATTTACTGATCTGTCTTGTTAGCTCAGCCCTGTGCTCTGCTCTGCATGGCACCATGCTTTAGCAACCTTTCATAGCCTTCTCCACACAAAGTTTGTTTGAAGCCACTAGCACAGGTAGGATGGAGATTTTCTTGTCCCCTTCCCACTCTGCGAACCTATATTACTACAGTCCTCCTGTGCTTGGTGGTGCAAGTGGTAGTGAGGGCAGGTGAAAAGCAGAACTCGAAAACTGAGTCTAATGAGAATTTTAAAGCATAATTTTATTATATCTGGCCGCTGTTGAAAAAGGTGAAGCTAATGACAAGACCTAGGAGAGACAAACACCTTAATCACTTCTAGTCATCAAAAATTAAAGGAGTACTTACATTCATACAAGTCACGACAAATCAAACTGTCCATTACACCCTTTAAACCCTACAAAGCATGCTTCTTCATAAAACCCATCGACAAACAGGAAGAAAAGCACAAAATACCCCCACACCTGAACACTCTCCAAGCATGCAAACACAAGCACTGACTCTGTAAAAGACCTCCTCTCAGAATGAGGGATATGCACAGGATATTCAGAGCTCCATATTTAAAAGTTCTCAAGTGACAAACAAGCTGCAGATACTATATACGGTTCTCTAATTCTCAGCTGTATATGTGAGGGTGGGGGTGAAATAGGTCAATCTGCTTGCTGTCTTTTATTCCATGAAAAGCCAACGGATGTACTTAATATTTCCTGATGGGAAGTTTTATTTTTACCAGAATAAGAATGTAACCAAACAACTCTCAATCAGTAAAGCTACCACTGACCATCACACCTAAAAATATTAAGCTTGTTTCGCCCAACTAGATTGTACAATTGGATTTTAAGGTGGTTTTTGCTAAAAGCCTCTATCAATCAATACATCTGCCTGCCCACCTATAGCTATCTTGATCTATAAGCTCATCACCAAGAGGGAAAATTTGCTACCTCAGTTCTGCTTGCTTCTCTGAACGTTGTGCATTCACACCAACTTGTTCTTCATGTCAAATTTAGCTCTAACCAGACTCTTTGTAAGGTTCTTCAATCCATTAGAGCAGGAGAAAGGTATTCACCTGAACACAAAAGGTGGTACCAAGTAGGTGCCAGGTGTCTGTAAACAAGGACAGAGTGGGCGACAATGTCTTTTGATAGCAGTGAGTTGTTGTTCTTCTACAGTGTTCTGACTGCAACCTTGATTTGGGATTTCAACAAGAGTCATTATCTCAGTCAGCACTTACCTTGCATCATACTCCTGTAGGCTGTGTCTGTGATGGCATAGATATGAGGGGGCATCTCATGTCTCTTTTTGCCTTTGTACATCTCCACTATTTCTTCTGAGTATATGGGCAGGTTCTTGTAAGGGTTGATTACCACACAGAACAGGCCTGAGTAGGTCTGGAAAGAAAACGCCCCAGCAAATAAAGACAAGAATTAAATGTTGTATAGTTGCATATTTTAACAGTATATTGCTTGAAAAAACAAACAAACTGAACAGTGCTTTTTTAAATACTTCTTCCAGTGATGCCACGTGGGATGCTTCCCACTACGCAATATTAGAATCTGAGCAACACCTAAAGTCATATCAACTTGACCAGTACTCAACTTTTCCAAGTATGCACAGAGCATCAACTGACACATTAGTCACACTGATGTGACTGGCCTGCTCCTTGGCTAACTAATAGTCCACTAGGACTGGCTTTTCTTCCTTTCAAGGTTCCTATATTCAGGTCAAGTGCCATTTTATTGTATAAGGTAGGTGCTCAGCTCCTAGAAGCACACATTTTATTATGTTCTGCCTCATGTTTGCTATGGATTTATCTAGTAATTGATCAACTACAACACAATAACACTTCAAGCCAAAATAGTTACTAAAATTAAAATTAGACCAGTGTACTCCTGAAAGGTTTAAGTCCACTGGACTAGGCCAATTTCAGTGCTACCCTGTTCTGAACAGGAAGCTGGATTAGATGGCCTCCTGAAGACTCTTCCAGCCTGAACACTTTCCTCATTTACAATGTAATGAGTATGACTCAAACTAGATTCAAACCATTAGGTCATTAATGTCGTATAGTCAGCAACATTTACTGAAGTTTACTTCTAATTAATTTCAAATGGTTAATTCATTGATCTATGACAGCAAACCTCGATTTCCCAATTGGTTTCCATTGGCTTAAATTATACAATTCTAATGGAATACAACTGACAAAATACTTCCAGTGAAAATATTAAGCTTTTTTTAAAAACAGGAAAAAACCAAAACTCTGAGATTTGAATACCTGAAAGAAAAAGCCCAACCAACTTTGTACTCACAAAGGAAATAGGAGAAGCAGAGACTTCTTGGATATCTCCTAGATATTCTAAGAATAGCATTCCAAGCCTTGCTCCTGGGATTTAGAGCTATCCTACTTCCCTGTCAACTTCAGAAGCAGCTGTTTGAAACATCTGGAGATGAACAGTTTTCTACAGCAACTTGCACTGCTACCAGAAGAGAGTACCTTTGGCGCTTTTTATTTCTACTGTCAACATCTCTTCTATTGTTTGCTCAATGAAGAAAGAGTGCTTTGGAGTGGTAAAGAGTTCTCCACAAGGAGCACAGAGAGTACTTAATCAGATTTAGCTCCTTAGCTAGATAAAGGTAAGGATTAGACTGCACTGATCAGAAGGGTGAAAATAGCATCTACCACACAGTTTATGGTCTTATATCTGAAGTTTCTACATGATGGCTTCATGTTAAGTAACTAGTTCACTCTTCTATGCAGCAGATTCAGATATAGTTTTCACTCAAAATTTTTTATAGATAGTTAAGGTTCCTTTTCCATACCCCAAAATAAACTATCAGGATGTTTCCAGACCTACTCTTTTTCTTTTTCCTCTTTTTTCACTCATTTTTTTTAAAAAATATTTGAGCAACATTTGAATGGCTTACAGAAAATACTAAATCTCTTTCCAAAGTGGAAAACCATGAAAGTTGGCTAAAAACCTTTTGGCATAGTACTTCTAAAGTTCCAGAAGCTAAACTTCCATGAGACATTCTAGTCAGGTTAGGTTTCAGGTAGTGCTGGAAGGGAACAGTTTAAGGGATTTACAGAACCAACCTGGCAATTCTAGTTCCTTTTGCCTCAGCCTTAGCTCTCCATCAAGTCCAACGGTACTCGTACAGTACAGAGTATCAGCTGAAAGTCTGGGTCATACTTTCCTGACCTTTGACTTGTGGAAGACAGAGCAGCGCCAAGAGGTAGAAAGGAGTCAAGGCAAGAGCAGCATGTTCACAGTACACACAATACAAGTCCACAAGGAACAGTAAGTTTTCTTGTCTGTATTTGTGTGACCCTTCACAGCTGTGTTTGCTGACAAATCAGAACTGCTGCTTTTCAGGTAAGTACAGTGCAAAGGTCTGAAGCAATCTTACGGATGAGAGCAACAGTTTAGAAAACGGAAGACATTCATTTCACTTAAGAGTGATGAAGCCATGAAGCAATTATGCAGGAAGAAGCCACCACTCTCTTCCAGCATTCTGGCTGCCAGGAGAAATACCTAAGGGAAGTTTCCACGCAGCATAATGATCTCAGATGTATGAGGTGATATTTTTGTTTAATAAAGAGAAACAACTAATCATGGCTGGGATAGGGAACTGAGTGAGACCACCATGTCACAACTGCTGGTCAAGCCCATTGACAGAGTTTTATAGGAAGCAAGTTGAGCTGTATGGAGCAGAAGCTGCCAGCCCTACCACAGAAATGACAAGAGTCATCTTCATCCTGCTGAAGTAACGACTTATATGCATAAATCCCTGAATTGAACCCAAGGTTCCAGTTTAAAGGCTCACCTATCATAAGCATAGCTGGTTTGGAAATCCGTACTTTGTCTCAAACATTGCTATCTAAAAATAGAATTCTGGCATTACTTTTCACTAACTATTTCAAATGACACACAGGCCAAACTGGAATTAGTTTCATTTCTCTAATGGCTAAACTAGCTCTGAAGAGTTGAAAGGACCATCTACAGCACAAAAGTTGACAGCATTAGAAAGTTTATTTTCCAGCAACTGTTAATTTGAATAAAATAACTGGAATGTGTAAGGTTGAGTTTTGAGTTTCACACTGAATACAAACAGGGCAGTTCAGGTAAGCAACACAAAAGCTGACAATGACCTTCTGATAAAGGATTCCAAATAGAAAGGGTTAATAGAAAGCCAGTCTACTAGCAAATCACCTCAGTGCAGAACCAATCTACACACAGAAACAGCACATTGGTGTCAGACTCAAGCTCTTAGTTCTTGAACTGTTTGATGCTCCTTGCCTGCACCAACGATAAGATTTCTCCCTTCCTTTTACAGGATGGGAAGACAGAAAAATAAAGTTTAAAAAAAAATCTGACATGTAGCCCTGATGGCAAATGAGAGAGAAAGGACAAGAGCAGAACTAAATTATGCTTATGATCCTCCCAGAGACATTTATGCTAGAGGTGCATTGTGTGTACTCCCTTTCTTTAGGCGGATTAATGATCAACTAACAGCCACTCCAATGAAAGTATTTTAAGCCTTCACATTAATCTCCTGACTTGCTGAGAACTGCTGACAGGTGAGATCAGTCCATTTCACAAGTGCACAGAAACACAGTTTTGGCAGGACTAAGATTCTGTAATAGGGAATTACTATGCTAGGTTTTCTTGGGTGAAGGGTGTGGGGATTTTTGAATACTTCTTACAATCCAGTTAGAAGAACTCACTTTATTACAGTCACAGACTACGTCAGAAATCTCACGATATCTTGCAAGATATGTGAAACAGCCCATTGCACAGTGTGCAGCAGACTGAGATACTGCTGAATTATTTTCAACAACTTACTATATAAACTAGCAATGTTTCCTATTCTAAAAATGTTACACATGATCTTACACATCACATTTCATCTCAATACCAAGATTATTCCCTCTGAGAACAGATTTTGACCAATAATAGGAGGTGTTAACCACAAGAATAATTACATGCATTAACCTCCAATCACATTAGCTCTCAAATTCTGACATCAGACAGTGGGAGTCAGACTAAATTTATATCAGCCCTGCATCTTTTAGATGTTCTTTGATAATTTCTGCAAGAGTCAACTCTATGCCTTCATGCCACTCCAGAAGAGCAGTGGTCACAGAACTAGTCAGTCATGAGTTTCTCACTTGTGTTCATACTCCTCAACTTGGAAGGTAACAGTCCACAAAGGTTCCTACCCAAGATGTACAGCTAGAGTGAATTCCTGCTATGTGGTGTCTTAGATAACATCAGTCCCTATTAGGGCAGAAGAGAACATCTACAGATTCTACATAAGATGACTACATGAAAGACTATAGCTCTAAGGGGATGATAAAGCAGTAAGCATTCAAAAGAACCATCCCAAACATACAAAAAGATATTGCAGAGTTTTTACTTATGTTGTCTTCTCCATATGACAAGAGAATCAGCTTTTAAGTTTTGGAAGCACAAGAAGTGGTGGGGGGGAACCTAGACAAAATTTCTTTGAGGATCTTATTAATATACATGTTTACATGCGAAATTTACTCTTTAGTACAATGTATTTTACTAGATCTTCTAATATACTGTGAAGATGATTTCATACTGCCTAAAAATACTGAACATCCAGTACTTCTCACAATTCCATCTCAAGAAGTCCTATTTCAATCCTGTAAGCAGAGGCTAGTGTGAAAATGAACAAACCAAGGTACACTAATTCCTGTTTTAACCAGTCACTGCACCCAAATTTTACATTACCACTGGGTTTAATAATTCATTCTATGACTGTAGAGTATTAATAAAGATTATCACAACCAACATCTGTTGGTTAAACATAGGCAACAGGAAGAGAAAAATCAGAAGGGAACTGAAGAACCAGATCAAGGTTCCAAAGTCTCCTTCCCCACCTTTCCCTGTTTATTGCCGTCGGTATTCAGTGAAGTGTTGCTGCCTGCTTCATCAGGTATAACCGTTGCTCCCATAAATGGTACCTTTGTCATTTACACAGCAGTAAGAAGCAGGAATCTCTGCTCTTGTCCATTTGGGGGCAGAAGGAAAATGAAACATTTCCTATCTGTAAGCACATGCAAGCACATATGTTCCTTCTCTGACAAGACAATCTGAGATTCAGAATTTTTATAACACAAAGCTTGGCATTAGCATTCTTCCCCACTGAAGCTCCAGATATGGAAAACACAATTCAAACACTGGGTGTATTAGAACTGTGTTTTTATTATTATTTAGTTCAGTTCAGATCAGACTCCCTGTCTACCACTATCCAACTGCTCTTGCTTCTTGCTAAAAGAAAGTTCAAAGGCATTCAAAACACCCTGCAAACGAAGACATTAAAACATTAAAGGTAAATTTACCATAGTATTCCTTGAAAGCTTCAATATTAATAGCGAGGGGTTGGCACAGTTTAGTAAAAAATTGTAAGTAGAGGGAAGAAGCTAAGTCACACAGGAGTTGCGATAGGGGCAATGAAAGGTTAACACACATATTTAGGAGTAAAGTGATTACAGTAAGTTCACACAGTATGTAATCAAGAACTCTCACCCCAATACACAAGATTACTTACATAGATCAGTCCTGAGTAGTATCTCTCCTTCAAGTTGTGAAGCACAGAAGCTTCATTCAGGCACGTCAGCTCTGCCATATCTTCTACTTTAGAGAATTTCGGGGGGTTCATCTTCTGGATGTCATCCTTATTTACTTTCACTTTCTTCCCATTCTCTGCCAGTTCCACGATAGCTTCATCTCCTACTTCTTCCTTCAGGCTAGCTGCCTCAAACCCATTCTTCTCTGAAGGAACCCATACCAGCTTCTTAGCTGCCCAGTCAGCCTGAGTCAAGGGGTTATTAATGATGTTTTTGTCCACATAAAGGTACTTATCTGCATCTCTTTGCGCCATTGTGGTTTACAACTGGGGACCTGTGAAGAGAAGGGAAAAAAAAAAGGATATTTTTAAAGCCTCAAGTTGCCTTGCAAATTCCTAGTGGCAGATAGGCACATGCTAAGTACTCTGAATCGCTGGTCATCAGAGCATGCCTCCCCCTCCTTTAGTTTCATGTTAGTAAGCACTGCTAAAGTTGTCAAACTTCCAATAAGGTCAAGGTTTTGCTTGCCAAGAGGATGAAAAAAACCCAACTAGCAAGCAGTTTTAAAAAAAACCCCTACAACACAACACTGACCGTTAAGCATTTGGAAGCCATTATTTGGCAGAAAAGAGAAAGCACATTAAAGTGCCAAGTACCAAACAATTTGTGCCAATCCTCATAGCATCAGACACTATGTCAGTAACATTCAGGTCAAGATTAGCCCTTCACTGCTCTACTTGGTAGAGATACTAGCTCAGAAATATAATCATAAATGTTTAATCAACACTTTTACTTTGTATCTCCTTCTTCTGATAAGCTATAAATCAAATACCATAACTTGTTAGAAATGCCAACTACCAGTCTAGACAATGAGGCACACTTCGCTTCTAAAAGATAGCAATAATTTGAGGACACCAGTTAAGACTGATGTTAGATACTTTCCACCACCAGCTTAGTAGTAATACCCAGCCCACCAGTTTCTTTCTTTTTTTTCTACATAACGTTCAGTAGGAAAACCCTTCAAGAGAGTAACAGAATAAATCTGTGTTCAGGAAATTTTACAGTTGAAAATCCTCTAATGGGAGCCTTCTATGAAGCTGTGGTCAGACAGAGGAGAGACTTCCACCCATATAAGAGGGAGACAGGCAGCATGCTCGAAAAATGGCACCCCAGATTCAGTGTTTCATCAAAACCAGAACACTACTGCCAGGGATTTTCCAGTTTATAAAGCAGCAATTTTATTAGTGCCATTCAGGAATTCTTTCAATCAGAAAAGGGCTGCACGCGTCAAGGCTCATTAACCATGTAACAGCAGCCTCTTTACAAGATCCCATAAACATAACTTCTTGGAGCCTTCCTCACAAAGATGCCAGTGTCCTCAATATATGTTTTTCATAACTTGGATAGAAACTAGAGTTCTTTACCACCTAAAGAACAGGAAATGAAAATATCAATACTCATGTCATAGAAGGCCATCAGGATCTAAAGGGTAACTTTTCTACTGAACATACCCATATATACAAACAATCCAGCAAATCAAATAAGTGAAGTTTCACTGGAGGTACTGCAGACAAAAAAGTATTGAAAGCAGGACAGAAGCAGCTCAATTCCCAAAATATGCATGAGAGCAACAATAGATGTTGAGTCCCAGCATTAGTAAGCAGTGAATGAAGCCAGAAAAACATCAGCTATAATAGTGATGGGCACAAATGCCCGCACCAGCCATTTGTAAGCATGTAGGGAAATTCCTTTCAACAAATGTATTACCGTAGGTGGGATGTAACTTTGTGTCAGAGACTGTATGGTTAGCTGTATATTCACAGTCAAAAATTCTTTAGCAAATAAAAAGAAAATTACTCTATAAATAATCATTTCCTTTAGCTTGAGTTTAAAATCTGATCTAAGCCTTACAGGATATGCCAAACAGCTATCCCACACTTTACCTTGTCTTTCCTTGCCCACAGGGTCCCTGACACTTCCACCTCAATCACCACAATGGTCATTCTCAGAGCAACTCCTCCCTGGCTTTTCATATTTTCCCTGAAAAACTAGATTTTAATGGGTACATGATGAAGAGATTTGTTGCAGAGCTAAGATGTAGCAACCTGGAGGCTGCCATTAAAAACTGCAGCTGTCAGGAGAGCTTCAAGACCGCCCTACAACAGCAAGCCTGACAGACTATATAGGAAGTAGAGAAGACTAACAATGCAATAGAAGATATTAGGACTTCATGACACTGCAGAGTATCATCTGCAGGTTGTGGTCAAAGGGTTAAAAAAAAGGGAGTGGAGGGAAGGAGGGGGAAAAGAAAAAAAAAAGAAATAAATATTCAGTTGTGTCCAGAGTTGTATCAGGTTTGGCAAGGCAACAGCTGTGCTCTACCCTCCATTACACAGTTTCCTGCCTATGCAACTCCCAGAATCTAACCAGTTGCCTTTTTTGGCTATAATCAGGCAGGACAGAGGCAGTATGCTTCAGCTAAATTCAGTTTCATCATTTCCTGAGGAATCCTAAGTAACCAGCCATCTGAAGTGTCCTACATTACACTGAAACATATTCCTCACTTCCTTACTGCTAGAGTAAATGCATTCACTATATCTTGGAGATACATTCCAGGACAGAGTAATTCTTTTTGGCTAAGAAATATATAAGATTACAAGAAATCTTTCCAGACGTAGCCCCAGCCAGTTCTAGATCTGAAGAGAAGTAAGGAAAGAAGATAGTTACAGAGACAGTAGTTGAATTCCTTACAGTAGGAGAACCCCAAATTATCTCGCATACAAAAGGACTGTATTCTTCAACCAGTAAGGGATCATTCTATCCGTTTTTATTTTCAGGACTGAAAACAACTAACACAATACCTAACACAGCTATTCTAAAATCTCACCAAACACTAAGCTTTTGAAGCTACCAATTAGTAGTGAGGAGATTCAAAGAGAGCCTGCACCCCAAACTTGAAACAGACTTGAAAACTACCCTATTGCATGGCAGTAGCAGCCTTTTTATCACCATCTTTAATTAGTCTTCATATGCTCCAGAACAGAATCATCATGTACTAGAAGTAAAACACTGGAGGCTCATGGTAAGATAACATGGCATTAGTGCTATTCTCGAGGCTGACTTCTAACCCACAGGGCGTCTAAACTAGCAATACCACAAACCAACCATTAATTTGTCTTCTCCATAAGAACAGTACCAGAGGAATCAGATTCAGCAAGTTCCATCTTACAGGCTCCTAAACTTATCTCCCTACCTTATGCTGCATTTCACTGGGCATTTCTAAAAATCCCTTAAGTGGTCAAGGAAGGAAGCAAGCCCAGTAAGCTCTTGCAGCCTTACAGCCACTCACAATGAATGCAAATCATTGCCATTTTAGGAACAAATTAGGAAGCAATTTGTTTGCCTGGTAGTTTGCATTTGAGGTGTAGATAATTGTGCAGGGCAAGGACATTTATCTTTACATGGCTATTGTGCAACTGTCGGATGGGAATACCGTTAACAATATTCTTTTTGATGCAACACCAGTCTACAGGCAAGACGACCAAAAAATACAGAAGGAAGACAGACCATCCTTGTTTTGAGTTTAAATGCCTCCTTCCTAGTATTGTTTCCAAAAATGACATACTACAGTCACTTCCCTGTTAACCCAGTATGTTCCCTTATTGTGGTTTGTCGCAGCCTGAGGAAGAGGCTGGTCAAACTTTGTTTGTTTTCCATTATTTCAGGAACCAAAAGACATTCTTTGCCATATAACTAACTACATAGTTGCCATAAAGATGCCATACAGTTACAGATAGAGACAAACACATCTCTACAGTTATGAACAGGACAGGACCAAGACATAACAATATGTAGTCCCACCTTAAAAAAAAAAAAAAATCAACCCTCACCCCCCTTTTACATACATATTTTCCAAGAGATTCTTTTGAGAGGAATAAGTTAAACACTGGTTTTAAGATGACCTGCATTCCCTTTGAACTAGGTAGAATTACCCAAAACCCTCACTGGAATACAATCTTTTGCCTTAGTCTTCTGCAATTTCACAGCCCTAAGGCTTAGGTTATAAGACACTTCACACACTCCCTACATAAACCTGGAAACGAACACGTTATCTAGCTTGGAAAGCTGCCTCTGCTGTAAGGTCCAGTGTTTTGCAACTGCTAGAAGCAAACATCACCTGTTTGCAATTTCATTTTCCAGAACTATTTGTATTATTACATCCCCCCCTCCCAACGTTTACTCTGTCAGCAGCCACAGTATTGTTCTAGGACTGAGCCACTGCTCAGTAAGACGAGCTTGGGCTCTGCTAAACTCTGGAGGTAACAGCTGAAGTAGAAATAGGATCAATATATTCAGAAGAGTATTAATGGCAACAGTTAAAGCATCATGCTTACTACTGGCTAGAAAAGAGAACACTTCCAGTTTGAGTTACCTGAAACACCACTAAAGTAGGGATCTCCACATTGTTCTTTTTCAGTTTCAGGCTCATTCTTAGCAAAGATGCATTACTACATTGCAACAGACAGCTTTAATCACACACTATTTTCCTATTTTAATGAATTATGAGAAGTTTGTGAAATTGTCTGTTTCATATCCACCATTAAGGTACTGTTATAAACTTCATGTGATTTCACATAAAATGGTCCCCCCACATGGTTTGTCTAGTGGCCTTTCTGCTAGCACTGCAAGAGGAACAACCCTGAAGATCAGTGTGACAAAAAGAATGAACAATAAATAGCAAACATTTTTAGACTACAACACATTAATTTCCCTTTTTTCACAGGGTTCACATTTCAAAAGTATTTCAGGAACACAATTCTCACACCACTTTCCCAACTGGTTTACCTGAGGATGCAATATGAGACAAAACACCCTTTCGCAGAACAAAAGGAATGTACACCATTTCTATAGGCAAGACAAGACTTTTACACTAGAAAATTGCAGCACTTCTGGTCACTTACCGCCCCACTTCAGTTACAACTCAATTGCACTCAGTGAAAAAATTTAATTCTTTGTTAATACACAGCATTTAAAAAATAATCTGACTTCGAGAAGCTACTAATGATTCAAACTCAGTTTGGTCATTAACATTCATATGATAGGAATCCTTGCTAAGTGTATGATCTGAACAGCTAATACTTGCATTATTTTTGCAAACTTAACTATTTCGTGTCCCCCAGCCAGCTGAATACAGTTCATCAAATCAACAGATTTAAGAGCAGCTAGAAAACTAAAGTAGTCTAAGGTAGACTTTACTGGCCAGGTTACCTACAGTGAGCATGAACTGACAACATAAAAACCCTAACCCACCAAGAAAAACTTGCTATAATTCCCTTGTATTCACTAAGAAATTGTTCAGATTTGTTTAGAACATAGTAGACTGACACTTCGCAGCCCCATGTCCCAGTATGTTTATGGGAAAGAAAACTGCAAAGTTTGTTAGCCCAAACTGCTCCAATTTGTAAGTAACACCTACATAAAAACTGAAGTCTGAACCACTAAGGGCAAGAAATGAATCACAAGTGGGAGGCGGAGAAGAAGGGAAGGCAAAAATCTGGCAGGAAGCTGAACTGATGGACTGGTTATAGCTGCTTATTTCTCAAGTTCAGTACATTGTGACACACCAGTGCTTGATGCTTCAGACTGAACTCAAGAATCACGAATTTCGGTTTTCCCACTAGAGAATATATCAGGCAAGTACGTGAGTTGGCAATTAACACTCCCTCACAGATAGCCCTGGAGCTGAAGGCACTGAGCTACCCTTTTCCTTCAGAATGCGGTGCTGCCATGCAGACTCATTTTTTCTAGTTCAGCTTTATTTAGGATTCATAATGAGTGCTATCAGGCTTACTGGAGTTCACTGCTTTCCTCTCCAGTCACCGTCTGACGCACACAATACATTGTTGAAAGACTTATTTCACAACTGGAATGCAGATTGCTGGCAATTATTGTTGCATATTCAGTTTGACTGTAGTGCTGCCCAGACTTGCCAGCTACCCTGTTTATTACTGTAAATTAAACTCAAGGTAGAGCACAAAAGTGCCCTCTCTGTATGCAAGGGGCTCTAAGAATCAAGAAGAAGGAATCTAATTATCTAATGTATAAATGATACCTGTATTGCACAAAAGTGACCTACTGGCCAGACTACATGTAAGACAAAAGAAGTTGAAGGGAATTCTGTATCTTCCAGGTGGCCTAAAGGCACCTGACACACATCCTCAGAACACTGAACGTGGGATAAATGTTTCTCAGTTTCTGTGTGTCCATCTCTCCTCATCAGCTGCCAAGCACCACTCTGGTATGTGTGAAGCAGCACTTGCATATATTCCACTGTAACAGCTGACAGAGGAGATTTGCTCTGGTAGCTGGGACTTCCCATGGCGAAGTGCAAAGGCCACAAAGCCCTGTGCAAGTAAGACATTGCCCTCACGTGCTAGTCACTTTTTCTCTTCACTGGGTTCAAATACGGCAAGACTGTGAGAACAGAAGCTACAAGCACATGTACATGTAACATAAACCAATACCAACCTGAAGAGGCTACTTTTGGGTACCAAAGAGTGAAAACAGGGTAGTACAGGCTTCACCACAGGCTATAGAAACACAGAAACAATCTTGAGCAACCACAGTGCATACCATAAAGTAATTAACCACTGTAGGTCATGGGCAAATAAGGCCTAACTTCCTTAAGTTAATGCTAGGGAGTGTATGCTTGCCCCTATTTTAATTGTACCTTCTGAGTTCAGTGAGACACCAAGACACACTACTGTGTAGATGGCACCAATACAGTTAATCAGCTCTATGAAGCTTGTGCACATTGTTTAAACACACCAAACACTGATTTAGGAAGGGGGAGGGTAGCCTTCTGTTGATTTCAAATCCAGTCTTTAGCATGACAAAGCTAGGCTGGCTGCCACCCAACCCCATTCACTTCGAATAAATATTCAAAGTTTACAATCCTGCATAATACACTTTCTGCAACTGTTGTTTCTCATTAGTGCAAGTACAGTACATGCCTTCTCAGCAGAGGAGAGAATTCCTCTTACAGAGACAGTGTGCCCACAAGGAAAACATTCCAGGGGGAGAACACATTCTTCGTGACCACTCAGCAAAGTAATCCCACTTAAGGAGACAGCTGTAGTTCAGAAAACTGCAGCCCATCCCTGCTGTTCAAGTTGTTTTGCTGGAAGACTTGTTTTCAGGAGGCATAATGGCCTGCAAAAGTTCTGATCAGGCATGCAGAATTCCCTAGGGACATCGCATGAGAGAGGGAGGAAGAGCTTGGAAAGTTTCAGCCTGTCCTTGTTACCTCAGGGTCACTTTTCATCTCTTCCCTAATATTCTGATTTAAGGCTAAAAAAGTATCTACCAAGAACTCTGAGGTGCTATGTGAGGTAGCTCTACATACTTCTATATCAGTTAGCACTCCCTCTCATCTTTGTCAGTGCCAGGTTTCAATTCATTGCAATAGGAAACAAGGAATAAAACAATTACACCTAAACACAGAGAAGAAAAACATGGTTCTGGTTCACTCTTTTAGATGCATGTAGCATGTATGTGGCTAAGACAAAGTCATCTCACAGGAACAATTACTCTTGCTTACATTAACCAACAAATTGCTTTGATCCCAGCATCAATACTACTAATCTTTTTCCATACTGGAAAGAACCAAGAGTCGGTGCAAATACATCTGCTTAGTAATTTTTGAAAATATTACATTTACATTGCAGCAGAAGGTTTTCTAGACACTTACGGCTCAACCTACTGTGCCAAACTAGGTCTGTGTACAAACAGCTTTCTGCTACATCTCACGTTTTCATTTTTGTTTCAAATAGCTCTGCTCCACTATTAACAGGAGCTATGGGAACGGTAGGCAAAAACCCTGGCAGAGAGAAATCTACCACCTTTACAGGGTCCAAGTTTGATTCTCAACTTTTCCAGCTGTACCTGAGGGTTCATTAAGAAGACCTACCTCTCTGTTTATGACGGTGATCTTGGAGGTGAAGGGCTGGAAAAGAGTGACTCTTTCTGGACATGAGAACAACAATAACTCCTGCACTGAAGAAAAACTTACATAGCCTTTAAGTTCCAGGATGTATAAGGAGGCCAGATTGAAAATATTTATTGATTTTTTATTTTATTATTTATAGAGCATAAATATCACCTTCAAAATAGTCTGAAAAACTTCATAACATTCAGACTGTGACATTTCCCTATTGCATTCAAGGTCTTGCATAGCTCCATGACTCCTTGCTTAGCTCTCCATCATAACCGATATTCCAGAGAAAGCTCCAGTGCAGCAGAGCGCGTGAGGAACACTTGTCTGGTCTGTACACTTCAGCCTCCCACTTGTCCTCTGGTTAGCTTGTTGCTTTCCTGACCTGTGCTTTCTTCCCTAAATGTCAAATATATCACTCTTTAGAAAGGAACAGCATTAGCAATCTCTAATTTTAGTAGTCACCCAACCGTGCCCGCCTGTCTGGATCTGCTGAAGCACTGATTTCTGTGTTAGAAGAGAATAAAGGACTCATCTTTTAATGTCAAATGAGTGGTAAGAAGGGCACCTGAAGTAGGAACTTAGTTTGAGCTGTTATAATCATGGCTATATGGCTTATAAAATTCTCTCTATTCTAGCATTACAAGAAGAGACTTCTTTGGAAAAAAAAAGAAAATTATCTCCTTCTGACAGGAGACTGACATACTATGACATTCCATGGTTCCAGTATGAGGAAGCAAATAAAATTTGAAAGTTTCCAACAAAGTTTTGCTTTCTGGCCTAATAAGATAAAAAACAATATCAGGAAATGCTGACCATGGAATAACAAAACTGCTTCATGTGTTTCCACCACAGTTAATAACTTTGTTCACAGCCATATACACTACAGTGCTGTGGCGGTGAGGCACTGGAACAGGTTGTCCAGAGAAGCTGTGGATGCCTCATCCCTGGAAGTGTTCAAGGCCAGGTTGGATGGGGCTCTGAGCAACCTGGTCTAGTGGAAGGTGATCTTTAAGGTCCCTTCCAACCCAAACCATCCTATGACTGATTCTCTGATATTCTTCCCCTTATCTACATGAGCAAGAGGTGAACCATACAAGATGCTGATATTTATCAGTTAAATCTACATCAAGGTTTTTTAGTATTAAAGAACTAAAATCTACCTATATAATCCTGCCCATTACAAAAAAAAAATTAAGATTTTGTCACATAGAAGATTACCTCCCACTGTGTGGAGGAAGAAGATAAACTGATCATGCACACATATATGCCTGTGCTATGCAGACAATACATAGGTAATTTTTAGAAGTTACAGCAGTTTGTCTAAAACTGGCGATCCTTTTTTTGCAGAAAAATTATGACTAATACATCTTCCTCGTCACATTTGTGTTGTTCTCATTTTACTTTTCCCATCATATACTGCATTAAACTTGGGAAGGGCCATTAAACCAATTCATAATAATTTACTGCATAATGAAATGTCAAAGATTTTAGTATCTGCTATAAAGATTCATACTGCAACATAACCAGACAATAAAAGCTAAGTGAGCTGGTTTAAGTCACAAATCTTAAATCACAGTTTAAAGAGAATCTTTCTGCTTGTAGAGAAATCTTACTTGGTATTCATGCTTCCCTAAGAAAGAAAATTCCCTTTGTCAGTAAGCAGACACGTCCATTTGAAACACAGCAGTTTCAAGTATCCAACTATTTGATTATTTTACATAGTCAACTATATATGTGCATCCATACTCCCATTTATTTAAACAATTCTGTAAGGTCTGAATACATTTTATTTGACGTCAAAAAGAGACAAAACCCATCGCTATCTCTGAACAACAAGGAAAAAAAGACATCTGAACTACAGCTATGAAGAACAAAACATATTAAGTGGTATTCTGCTGAAAAAAAATAGATTCCACTAATACAAAAAAAATATATTTCTTGAACTACTTCAGATGCATTTATAAGCAAAAAGTAATTAAAATTGTTTTCTAGATGGTTACCTGTAATGAGGAATTTATTAATTAAACTGCCTGTTTCTGGATAACTTCATCTCAATTTCCCCCCTTCTGAGCTGTTTCACTAGCTGGTAAACACACAGCTACTCATCCTCACAACCACCCAAAAAAAACCCCAAAGAAAAACATCAGTATCTTTCTCTACATTTAAACTATAACTGACATAGCCGAAAAAGAAGCCAGAGAATATTTTTCTTCATCACATTTAAAAAAACCCAAACCTGTCAAAAATCAATTTACCTCATCAACCAACTAGTTCCAAGTGCTTAGCCAGAAATTCTCTAATCCAGTTCACTGGTTTGACTTCAGATTTACATTCGGTATTTGTTGTGAAGTTCTTACATTTAAACACCATATATTTGTTCTATATCCTAAGATGGGCTATCAATTTAAGAAAAAGAAACCCTATCAATGAAAACTAATTTGTACTCAGGTGTTTCAAAATAATTGATTTTATCAATTCTGACACAGAAAGACTGGAATCTCTTGCACTAAACGCTAAGCAGGCCTACAGGTTAACAGTCCCTGCCAAAAAGAGCTTACTCACTAACAATTTACCTACTACAGATGTTTTAAGTCAGTCACACCTGGAGAAAAAGAAGCAACTGAAATTATTTTTTTCATTGACATTTGGCTGTAGGTTTCCTTTTTTTTTTCTGGAATATTTAAAACCACTCTGTCACTGAAACGATGGGTTGGTTGCTGGCCACGACCAACTTTAACCAAAGTCAAATCCAACACAGATTAAAAGAGTCTAAATTCAAGTGAACTGGTGAAGTCTTAAGTTGAAAAGAAAAAGTCTTCAGCTGAAAAGAAAAACATAGGTGAATGTTCTCTCATCACTACAAACAATAAAAAGGGAAGTAAACTATCACAAGAGCATGCTTTAAGTCTTAGATTTTAAACAGGAAGCTGCCCAACAGTAAAAAAAGACCCAACTCTGACTGCACAGAACTGTCAAAATTGAGTTGTAAAATTTCCCTAAACCTCTTTTCTTACAAGTCTGAACGCCCACTTGGCTTTCAAGCAAATCAGAACTCCAGTTGTGTGTTGAGGCATATATCACAATGGATTTCCTGCCGAGACCCATTAAAATGGTAGTTCTTGATGAATAGGAGTATTCATCAGTTAAGGAAACTTTATGATACAGATTTCCAAGTTACATTTCCCTCAATATATTAATTATTAGCTTATTAGCTTTACTGAAATCGCTCATACATGTGGTTTTATTTACTACTGTCAGTAGAGTCAGCATTAAGAGAAATTTAAATTTCTAGTCATGAAGACAAGCAGAATCCAAACCCCATGTACAAAACTCTAGAGGTACAAATTTCATAAAGAGGTCACCGAGTCAAACCACAGTATGCAGAGTTACATTTCATTATACCTCTCCGCAACCAGCAGCAATACATTTGTAGGACTTGTACAAGAAATAATTTGCAGTAGACAAGTATGTTAGATCAATTTTACATTTTCCACTTTGCTATGTTTAAAAAGGGCAGGATTTAGCAGTACTAGCTCCAGAAGTATCATACAACGAAATCAGTCACAGTGCCATCACCAGAAAATTGTAGACACTACTAATTCTTTAGACTTTTTAGGATGCTCAGAAAGGCAACATCTTGTGATGAACAGTAATAGGCCAAAGGATCATTAACTGAAAACACGGACTAGTCCATTACACTGAACACAACTGGGCTGGAGTGAGGTCCGAAGGTGTTAAGCCACTACAGTGGCTTAGAACTGCAAGACAAATTGGTGTTGAGATTATTACTTCAAGTACTCAGAACAAGTTCTCACAGTCACTGAAGAAAAAAGTGAAGCGAATAAACCATAATTAAGATGAACTTGTAAACTGATGCATTTCATGTAGTTGGACAACACCCATTTGCATTAGCTTCCAGGGCAGAAGTTGCATTTGTGTTTCTTGTCTCATCATACTCTATGAAAATCAGATTGCTAGTTTCCATCTCTTTCTATGCTAGAAAACTCAATTAGAACCATGGTGTGTTTAAACTGAAAAGAAATTTAAGGTACAAGGTCACCAAGCCACCATTAAGCTAGAGCAACTGCCAGCAAAAACAATGCTGCTGTAGGCAATCCTCTGCTATTATAGTTCTGTTCCAACCCACAGAAGACTTAACGTCAGGCATACAATTTCTCTACTTAACATGCAAACAGCTCTGCCTCAATTACAAACTAAGAAAACAAAGACTAATAAGATATTTATACAAGAAATCAAAGACAAAAAATGTATGTTAGAGGGCACCGAGTGCACTACTGAGTCAAACCAACAAAAATATATTAAATCACACACTGAAGATTAAAGTTTTGGACAGTTTTAGTAGATGTGCACACTAACTCTGAGCCTCTAAAATGCAGTGTAGTCATCAGTTAACTTCAACACGTTACCCAATAACCCGAAACTACCACACAAAGAAGTAGATGTAGTACACAGAGGTGGGGGATAAGATGACCTTAGCTTTTTTTTCGGTAAACCCTGCATTAACTAGATGGGTTCCTGTACCTCCCATGGGTCCACTTATAATCTCACCCTATTAGAGCCACACCAATCCACAAGTGACATAAATCTAGGCAAGACACAGGCCTAGGGATGGGGGTGGAAGCAGAAAACTAAGAATCAGCTCAGAAATCACAATACCTCTGACACGTGTCCAGTCTCCTCTGTTCCGTACCCTGGAGATTAACAGAACAAAACCTGAAATTTTGGGTATGAACAGACTAATCTCCCAGTAGAACTGAAGTATATTTTCACATAGTAGTTGATATACATGCACTCCCTTGTACCTATATGTGAATAGTCTAACAGAAGACTCAGTTGTGAACTATTAATTGCAAACATTTAGTACATTATTGTTAAAGGTTTTCCAAGATAATAATGGTTCACATTTTCAAGATAGTTTGTTGCAGCAGTAAATGCAAGTCTCACATTTGCAGCAGATACATTTGCAGTGCCATGTACTGTTGAAAAAAGATTTAAGCACCTGTGGCATCTGACTCCACCACAGTTTTTAACTCAAAGAAGAGTAGTAGAGCTACCACCCGCTACAGTTTGAACACTCTCCAACATTTTGCATAATACCAAAATAATGTGCCAGACAACACAGATTATTTCAGCCTCCTAAGTGAGAAATTCTTCTAATTTCTTTCCTACAACTTTACTGACAAGTATTTTTTCATTATTATTACCATTACTTATTAATTAGATTCACTTAAATTATTGTGGTGCAGCTCTCACAAGCTATTTGCCAACTTAAAATGTTCTGAGGCACATCAAAATCTACCTAGAGGAAATAATGAAAAAAAGCTTACTCTTTATCTCTTCAGATGAAAGTCTCATCCTGGCAACTTTTTTCCAACAAACACTTGAAAGAAAAAAAAAACAACCCAACCCAGAACCATGGTAGAAATATCCTAACAATCTATGCAAAGCTGAATAAAAGGTCTTCAGTTTCTACACTCATTCTTTCTGGGGCAGACCGAACTTGACTATTAAGTCTTCCTGTTTACACAGAAACAGACACAGGGCTACCCAGCATAGCTAACACTGAGGTCGAAGAGCCTTCTCCAGAGATCTTCCAAATTCAGATCTTGTCTATACAAGTCAAGCAATCAAGAGATGACACCATATTCCAAAAAGAATCACATAACTCACCAGCTTGGTGCCAGTCATACTCACTTTGACATTTCAGGTCAGAAAACATGAGAAGTCCTAATCCCCCATTCCCAGCCACTGCTACCAATTTTGCAGCTACCTTAGAGTTACAGAAAATTTTGCCTGTCCATCTCTGGAAAGACAGTGTACACACTACGAATAAGTGCAATTAATAGAGCTATAGAGAAGAAGAACAAATCAACTTAAACACTTCCACCTGACATGGAGCATCACAGAACTGCTGCGTGATTTCATTCTAGTTATTTTTATAACGTCAGATTAGTACACTATCTTGTGTTTACAGAGTTTTGTTAATTGTGATTAGCAACTTGAAAACCTTTCTGTGCTAAATGCAGTCCCACTTACATTTATCAGTTGCTTTCCCCTCACTATAACTTCCTAGTTTACAAAATACTCGTTTATCTCATTTAAACTTTGAGAGCACCACAGTTGCAGACAGTGCATTTATGGGTCAACACGTATCTGCACCATGATTTGCTATTTTCACTGGAATGCCATCGATAAGTGAACTTAGTCACATGTGACCTAGTGACTAATTTCAAAAGCATTTTACAGAAGCAGTAACTGATTAGAGGGCTGTTACTTTGGAGTTAAAACTTTACCATAGCTAGCCTTACAGACAGGAGATGTATACAAGAGCTAAGAATGTGTAATTTAATCTTCCAATCCATGGTTCAACAGCCTCCACGTAAGTTACCTTGTATTTCCTCCCAGCGAAGGGCAGAGGCAGAAAAATCATAGATGGACTTTGACCTGCAGACTACTACAATATCTTTACAAGCACAAATATCTTTGAAGCAAAGGTTTTTTATGCATTACTTGAGAGATTTTTTTTTTTTAGTAAGACCTGCTCACTTCGAAAAAAAGTTTAGGTTCTTAGCTCGCTCTGATGGAGTTTGGTTCAGGACATCATGATGTAGGATACAGAAGAAAAACCTATGGAAGAACAAAGGTGAAGAGCACAAACAGAGCTTCAAGAGGGAAAAAGAAAGAAAGAAAAGGAGGAAAAAGAGGAAAGGGAGGAAAAGAAAATGGAATTTAACAGTCACTGCATGCAGTGCTTGCTAATCAATGAAGTTTACTTCTGAAAAATTCCCCTCTATTACTAGAAGTGTGTTATTCCTTTAAAATTCATTTAACCCTGCGTTTAGGCAAATTAGGAGCAATGCTCATTAAACCCACTGGGCAGGCGCCACCCTCGGGGGCTATGAAACTTGTTACTTTCCACACCTACGGGAGGACAGGCAGGTAAAAGATACCACTAAAAGCCGGAGAACTT